>NC_133801.1:1035634-1138134 GCF_043250625.1 Sebastes fasciatus
TCTCCTCGAAAACCTGCAGAGACAGACAGGTGGACAGACAGACAGGTGAGTCCACAGACAGACGCCCTCAGGTGTCCTGCAGCGTCTGGAACCTGTAAGGTGACCAGTGAGCATGAGATGGTTGAGATGAAAGGCATGATGGGAAAAAAAAACAGGGTGTGGTCCAGCAGCTTCAGGAGCCAGGATATGGGGTCAAAGGTCAACAGGCCTGTTTCACTTTAATAGATTAGTGAAGTTTAGATGAGTCGCTTCCATTTCAGCTCATCAGGTTAGCTTGTTAGCTTCTAGTTAGCCGTTCAGAGGCAACAAACATGAACTCAGGATTCCTGAAGCAGTCTAAACAGAACGGACCAATAGAAACGCTGGATTCCTTCTCTCCTCCAGGCTGCTAACGGCTAGCGTTAACTAGCTCTAACAGGCTGCTAACAGCTAACGTTAACTAGCTGTTACAGGCTGCTAACAGCTAACGTTAACTAGCTCTTACCGTCTGCTAACAGCTAACGTTAACTAGCTCTAACAGGCTGCTAACAGCTAGCGTTAACTAGCTGTTACAGGCTGCTAACAGCTAACGTTAACTAGCTCTAACAGGCTGCTAACAGCTAACGTTAACTAGCTCTTACCGTCTGCTAACAGCTAACGTTAACTAGCTCTTACCAGCTGCTAACAGCTAACGTTAACTATCTCTTACCATCTGCTAACAGCTAACGTTAACTATCTCTTACCGTCTGCTAACAGCTAACGTTAACTAGCTCTTACCGTCTGCTAACAGCTAACGTTAACTATCTCTTACCGTCTGCTAACAGCTAACGTTAACTATCTCTTACCGTCTGCTAACAGCTAACGTTAACTAGCTCTTACCGTCTGCTAACAGCTAACGTTAACTATCTCTTACCGTCTGCTAACAGCCAACGTTAACTAGCTGTTACAGGCTGCTAACGGCTAACGTTAACTAGCTCTTACCGTCTGCTAACAGCCAACGTTAACTAGCTGTTACAGGCTGCTAACGGCTAACGTTAACTAGCTGTTACAGGCTGCTAACGTTAACTAGCTCTTACCGTCTGCTAACAGCTAACGTTAACTAGCTCTTACCGTCTGCTAACAGCTAACGTTAACTAGCTCTTACCGTCTGCTAACAGCTAACGTTAACTAGCTCTTACCGGCTGCTAACAGCTAACGTTAACTATCTCTTACCGGCTGCTAACAGCTAACGTTAACTAGCTCTTACAGGCTGCTAACAGCTAACGTTAACTAGCTCTTACCGGCTGCTAACAGCTAACGTTAACTAGCTCTTACCGGCTGCTAACGGCTAACGTTAACTAGCTCTTACCGGCTGCTAACGGCTAACGTTAACTAGCTCTTACCGGCTGCTAACGGCTAACGTTAACTAGCTCTTACCGGCTGCTAACGGCTAACGTTAACTAGCTCTTACCGGCTGCCAACGGCTAACGTTAACTAGCTCTTACCGGCTGCCAACGGCTAACGTTAACTAGCTCTTACCGGCTGCCAACAGCTAACGTTAACTAGCTCTTACCGGCTGCTAACGGCTAACGTTAACTAGCTCTTACCAGCTGCCAACGGCTAACGTTAACTAGCTCTTACCGGCTGCTAACGGCTAACGTTAACTAGCTCTTACCGGCTGCTAACAGCTAACGTTAACTAGCTCTTACCGGCTGCTAACGGCTAACGTTAACTAGCTCTTACCGGCTGCTAACGGCTAACGTTAACTAGCTCTTACCGGCTGCTAACGGCTAACGTTAACTAGCTCTTACCGGCTGCTAACGGCTAACGTTAACTAGCTCTTACCGGCTGCCAACGGCTAACGTTAACTAGCTCTTACCGGCTGCCAACGGCTAACGTTAACTAGCTCTTACCGGCTGCCAACAGCTAACGTTAACTAGCTCTTACCGGCTGCTAACGGCTAACGTTAACTAGCTCTTACCAGCTGCCAACGGCTAACGTTAACTAGCTCTTACCGGCTGCTAACGGCTAACGTTAACTAGCTCTTACCGGCTGATAACAGCTAACGTTAACTAGCTCTTACCGGCTGCTAACAGCTAACGTTAACTAGCTCTTACCATCTGCTAACAGCTAACGTTAACTAGCTCTTACCGGCTGCTAACAGCTAACGTTAACTAGCTCTTACCGGCTGCTAACAGCTAACGTTAACTAACTCTTACAGGCTGCTAACAGCTAACGTTAACTAGCTCTTACCGGCTCACTGATTTAAGAATGGCGTGAATCATTTCAAACGAACGATTCTACGAAGTTTTGCCGATCTTTACCGAACTATTCCGATAACCCCGAACACAACGTCTTGGTTTGTGGACGGTCTGTCCACGCTGAAACCCGCCATAACTCTGAAATACAACATCCTGTTTTATTTTGAAGGACAGGAGCAGAAGAGGAAGTTGGCTTCTAGGTGGCGCTGCAGTAAATCAATAGTTAAATTACTTATAGGCCGTAAACAACAGCGCAACCACGCGGCGACCCTGCTGCGTTCTGATTGGTCGGCTGGGATCTGACTTCACCTTCACCTCCTCCTTGTTGGTTGTAGTCCCCACCGAAGTCACGTTCTCTTCCTCCGCTGGGAGCTCCTCCTCGAGGACCTCCTCGTCCTGCAGAGGACAGGGGGAGTTATAACTGAGAGGAGGGAGAGAGGAGAGGAGGAGAGAAGAGAAGGAGAGAAGAGAAGGAGAGAGGAGAGAGGAGAGGAGGAGAGAGAGGGGAGGAGGGAGAGAGGAGGAGAGAGAGAGAGGGGAGGAGGGAGAGAGGAGAGAGGACAGAGAGGAGGAGAGGAAAGAGAGAGGAAGAGCGAGAGAGAGAGGAGGGAGAGAGGAGGAAAGAGAGGAGAGAGGAAAGAGAGAGGAGGAGGAGAGAGAGAGGAGGAAAGAGAGGAGGAAAGAGAGGAGGAGAGGGAGGAGGAGAGGAGAGAGGATGAGAGGAGGAAAGAGAGGAGAGGGAGGATGAGAGGAGGAGGAAAGAGAGGAGGAGAGGGAGGAGGAAAGACAGGAGGAGAGGGAGGAGGAGGAGAGGAGGAGGAAAGAGAGGAGGAGGAAAGAGAGGAGGAAAGAGAGGGAGGAGAGGCGGCGCCTCCTTCTGGAAGCAGTTGGAAGAACAGCACTGAAGAGGCGGAGCTTGTTAGTTGTCCGTCAGCCAATCAGAGAGGAGAGGTTAGAGAGAAGAAACTGACTGGAGGAATCAGATTATCTGGTCTCATGTTAAAGTCCAGACCAGGTGAGACCAGGTGAGACCAGGTGAGACCAGGTGAGACCTGGTGAGACCTGGTGAGACCTGGTGAGACCAGGTGAGACCAGGTGAGATCAGGTGATACCAGGTGATACCTGTCTGTGTCTGTGGACCAGGTAGAGGAAAAGAAAGGGGGGGGGGGATGAGATGATGACAGGATGAAGCGTGAAAGACAGTGTTGTAGTACAGACCACCTAAACCGAGACCAAGTCATGACCAAGACCAGCGAGTGTATCCAGACCAGACTAAGAGGGGCTGAGACCAAGTCAAGACCAGGACCAAGACCGAGGCAGTGAGACCAAGTCCAGATACAGGAACAAACTGGGAGGAATGGTTGGGACCTGTGGGAAGATCAGCCTGACCAGGACCTGACCAGGACCTGACCAGGACCTGACCAGGACCTGACCAGGACCTGGACCATGCTGATTTGCTGATTAATGAATTTATTATGGACAACAAACTGGACTTCTTCTGCCTCACTGAGACCTGGCAACAGCCAAACGATTTCTCCCAGCTCAATGAAGCTGTCCCACCTGGCTTTAAATGTACCAGCAAACCCCGTGCATCAGGGAGGGGGGGCGGTCTCGCTGTACTCTATCGTGACAGCATTAAAGTCTGTACAGTCACCGTCCCCCCTCATTCCACTTCTGAATGCTTAGCCATACAACTCACAGGCTCCACACCCATCATCATTATCACCATCTACAGACCCCCAAAGCCCTCTGCCCTCTTTCTCACTGAACTGTCAGCATTAGTAACCTCTGTGTGTGCCATGTCCCCTCCTGTCATCCTTCTAGGAGACTTCAACATCCACAACTCTTCTGGTTTTACAATTGATTTCACCTCACTCCTTGAATGTCTAGATATCACCCAATATGTCAATTTCCCAACCCATAACAAACATCCTCCTCGACCTCACTGCTGCCTTTGAAACCATCTCCCACCCACTACTCATCACACGTCTGACTGATATTGGTATCACTGGTGTTGCACTCACATGGTTCTCCTCATACCTCACCGACAGACAACAATTTGTAAAACTGGGCAATCACAGGTCAAGGTGTTCTGCTGTTTCACTGGGTGTCCCCCAGGGGTCAGTATTGGGTCCACTCCTGTTTATCATTTACCTCCTTCCCCTTGGCACTATCCTCCGTCATCACAATGTCCTATTCCACTGTTATGCCGACGACACACAGGTCTACATTTCAACTACACCCACTGCTGCCCTGCCACCCGCCTCCCTCACCGCCTGCCTACAACACATCAGGAGCTGGATGAGCAGGAACTTTTTAAAACTCAACAGCAATAAAACCGAGGCCCTGCTCATCGGCTCCAAGAACAACATCTCCAAGTCTCAACACACCACTGCTCAGAACCTCACCATTGATGGCTTCTCAGTACCGTTCTCCACCCATGTCAAGAGTCTTGGGGTCACCCTGGACAGCACACTCTTTTTCATCCCACATAAAAAACGTCACCCGGACTGCCTTCTTCCACCTCCGCAACATCTCTAGACTCCGCCCATCCCTGAAATCCTGGTTCACGCTTTTGTTACATCCCGGATCGACTATTGCAACGCTGTCCTCTCTGGCATTCCCATCAAACTACTCAACCGACTCCAAATCATTCAGAACTCTGCCGCACGGATCATCACCCGCACCAAATCCTCCGACCACATCACCCCCATCCTCATCCAGCTGCACTGGCTCCCTGTTAAATCCCGGATCGACTACAAAAACCTTCTGCTCACCTACAAAGCCCTCCATAACCTCGCCCCCACCTACCTCACAGACCTCCTCCAGGAGTACACTCCCTACCGTTCCCTCCGTTCATCATCAGCCGGACTTCTGACCACCCCCACCTCACGCCTCAGCACCATGGGAGCCAGGGCGTTCAGCTGCTCTGCTCCCAGGTTATGGAACTCACTCCCCCCACACATCCGGCAGTCTGACAATATCACATCTTTCAAATCCCTCCTGAAAACCCACCTGTTTAAACTGGCCTACTCTCTCTAGTACTCATCATCACCCATCTTATGTGTCTGTACAGTTATGTCTGTCATGTCCTGTTGTTTTAGATTGTTTTATCTGTCCATGTTTTAATTGATTCTTGTAAGGTGTCCTTGGGTGTCCAGAAAGGCGCCACTAAATAAAATGTATTATTATTACCTGACCAGACCTGGACCTGACCTGGACCTGACAGCTCCATCCATCTCATCCTTTTGGGTCTCAGATGCAGATCTCCTGAGATCAGAACCAAGCCGGTTCAAAAGGCCTTCAATGAGCCAACACTGAACCAGCAGCCGTCGGGCAGCACCAAGAACCACGACCCGTTTTAACAACCAGCGGTAGCTAACAGCAGCCAGCGGCTCACGGTTAGCTGCTGTTACCAGAAGGCTAACCATACTATATATGTATATACCATACGGCAGTTCAGAGGTTAATGGTCCGTAGTTTTCTGTGAGCAGTCACAGTAACGATGCTAACAGGTTTAGAGGAACCCCTGCAGTCCTGGTCTGGACCGGTCTTGGAATAAAACCCTCTTTGTTTGAGTCGGAGACCTTCAGAACGTGGTCTCGAGATCAAGACCGATCCTGAGGACTACCACACACACGCACGTACGCACGCACGCACGCACAAGGTTAGTGACCTACTTCCTGTCAGTGTCTCTGGGGCTCGTACCTCTGCCGCCGAAGCTTCCTCCTCCTCCTCCTCCTCCTCGTTCTTGTCTTCGTCCCTCTGCGATGTCCACCCTCAGTTGCCGTTGATCTAGCAACTGTAAGGGGTCAGAGGTCACGCGTTAGTTAGACCGACGACAGCAGCAGCAGCAGTTTTCCAGAGGAGGGAATGAAGAATGAAAGCTTCTGATTGGATACTCACAGCACCGTCGTACGTCAAAGCTTCTTTAAGAGATTCCAAATCTTCAAACTCCACATAACAAAAACCTGCAAACAGAGACCAGAGCACAGTGAGGCTCCGGCTGGAGCTGGATGATACCCGCATCGGAAACTAAATATCTGTGATGGGGTATCGGTGAGTACGCCAGTCTACGTTCTGATACCATACTTTAGTTCTTCTTCTCTGCTCTAAAACAGTAGTCTTCACTGAGCTGTCTCCCTGGAGGTATCATGGCTGCTGCCGGCTACTACTGTTTTAGAGCAGAGAAGAAGAACTGACTGCAGGTAGTTTGTCAGTGCGCCGCCGGTGGAGACGGTAACGGTAACGGCAAAGAGTAGAGAAGCAAAGAGACGACACTCTGGTGGTTTGTTTTTATACAACGGCTGCATTGCGTATCATATTGTTCAACACAGGACGTTTCAGTAGAATATGACAATAGAATAGAAATAATGTAGTTTAACGTTTGTACGTCTCTTTGTAGGAGGACGTTTTACTGCCGTCTGGTCGTCTCTTTCAGTCCAAAATGGCGGAAGCGTAGCTCTGCTGCTGGGCGCTGACGTTACGATGGAACGAGGACAAGGTCAGATATTTGGTGGTAATACTTCACAGTGGTAAATCCACCAAGTAAAACAGGCATGTGTCCAGTATGTGAGGCGTCCAGTATGTGAGGCGTCCGTTTGGAGGCGTGGCGCTAGTGATGCCAAGTTCAAGACGCCATCACGCAAAAGAGCACGACGACTTCACCGAGGCGGGGGGGGGGGGGGGGGGAATATTATATTTATCACGCCAGTATCGGATCGGTACTCGGAAACATCGTAAAGATGTTACGGGAACATCTGTAACTCCAGCTGTTGTTGATGTAACGTGTGATGTGGAGTCAGATGTTACTGACTGTGACCGGTGACCTCTGACCTTTGAACTTGTCTGTTTCTTTGTCTCTGACCAATCGGACGCTGCGCATGTTGAGCTCTTTGAAGATGATGTCGATGTCTCCCTGCACCGTGTTGAACGGCAGGTTCCCCACATACGCCGTGAACGGCGGCTCTGTTGGCAGCTCCTTCTGCTTCCTGGGGGGGGGTCCTCCACGGGGCCTGGGGAGGGCAGACAGAGAGCATCATGGGATACAGAAACACAGGGCAGCTAACTGGATTTTTAGGTTGTAGCGGCTCAGTTCTAAAGCTAGAGTGAAGATCCTGGTGTCATATGAAACTATGAAACCTGATGAATCCATCGGTACCAACCATGTCAGACTAGCTGGTCATGAAGGAGGTTAAATAACACTCCAAAATTAAGCTCGTCTGAAAAAAAGTCCCAAAGATTTCCAAAACATGTCCGAAGAAAAGTCCAAAAAAGTCTGAAAATTGTCTGAAAGAAAGGCAGAAGAGAAGTCCGATCCTGGTATCATAGTAGACTAGAGAACCTGATGGATCCATCGGTACCAACCAGGTCAGACTAGCTGGTCATGAAGGAGGTTAAATAACGCTCCAAACTGTCATGTCCATTTTCAAAAGGGGTCCCTTGACCTCTGACCTCCAGATCAGTGAATGTAAATGAGTTCTATGGGTACGTATACATACACTTACATAAAGCAGCATATTTGTCCACTCCCATGTTGATAAGAGGATTAAACACTGGACTAATGTCCCTTTAAGGAACATTTAGAACAGATAAATACATGTGATTAACCATGATTCAATATTTAAATGGATTGACAGCCTTAATATTATCTTTAATATCATTTTGAATGCAGGACTTCAACTTGTAACTGTACGTCTTCACCTGAGGGTACTTCCTGCAGCGCTGCAAGAGAGACAGAGAGAGATGACACAGAGGTCACCTGAGGCTCAGTTACCTGAGGGTAACAGGTAGACCTGAGGGTAACCTGAGGTAACAGGTAGACCTGTTCTCCTGCCATCACAGACACACTGATCACACAGTGTTTGTGCCCTATGCTGGTCATGATTTCAGCCCTAATGTTAGACTTCAAAAACAAACTGATCACATGATGAGATGAACTGTTAACTAAAGGTTTGATTCTGTGTGTGACCAGTTAGAATAGACGTTTACGCTCTTTAAAAGCAACTTATGATTCACGTAATGATTAGGGGTGGGAAAAAAAAAATCTGTTCACCTCTGTATCGTGATTTCTAAACAGATGTTTTGATGCCAGAATGGATATATCTGCTTCATGACGTCTAAAAAAGGCTAAAATATGTCTGAACAAAGGCTGAAAAACGGCCGAAAAAATGCCAAAGTATGTCCGAAATATGGCCCAAAAAAAGTCTTAAAAAAAAGGCCGAAATATGTCTGAATAAAAGTCTGAAATATTTCCAAAAAAAGGCTGAACATATTTCTGCCATTTTTTGGGCCATATTTCTGACATACTTTTTCAGATATATTTCAAACAAAAGTCTGAAATACGTCCAAAAAAGGCCGATACATGTCTGAATAAAACGTAACGTTATGGTATGGAGGTAACGTTATGGTGTGGGTGTAACGTTATGGTATGATGGTAACGTTATGGTATGGAGGTAACGTTATGGTGTGGAAGTAACGTTATGGTATGATGGTAACATTATGGTATGGAGGTAACGTTATGGTATGGTGGTAACGTTATGGTATGGTGGTAACGTTATGGTATGGAGGTAACGTTATGGTGTGGTGGTAACGTTATGGTGTGGTGGTAACGTTATGGTGTGGTGGTAACGTTATGGTATGGAGGTAACGTTATGGTATGGAGGTAACGTTATGGTGTGGCGGTAACGTTATGGTGTGGCGGTAACGTTATGGTATGGCGGTAACGTTATGGTGTGGCGGTAACGTTATGGTGTGGCGGTAACGTTATGGTGTGGAGGTAACGTTATGGTATGGTGGTAACGTTATGGTATGGAGGTAACGCTATGTATGGAGGTAACATTATGGTATGGTGGTAACGTTATGGTATGGTGGTAACGTTATGGTATGGTGGTAACGTTATGGTATGGTGGTAACGTTATGGTATGGTGGTAACGTTATGGTATGGAGGTAACGTTATGGTATGAAGGTAACGTTATGGTATGGTGGTAACGTTATGGTATGGTGGTAACGTTATGGTATGGAGGTAACGTTATGGTATGGTGGTAACGTTATGGTATGGAGGTAATGTTATGGTATGGAGGTAACGTTATGGTATGGTGGTAACGTTATGGTATGGAGGTAACGTTATGGTATGGAGGTAACGTTATGGTATGGTGGTAACGTTATGGTATGGTGGTAACGTTAACGTTATGGTATGGTGGTAACGTTATGGTATGGAGGTAACGTTATGGTATGAAGGTAACGTTATGGTATGGTGGTAACGTTATGGTATGGTGGTAACGTTATGGTATGGAGGTAACGTTATGGTATGGTGGTAACGTTATGGTATGGAGGTAACGTTATGGTATGGAGGTAACGTTATGGTATGGTGGTAACGTTATGGTATGGTGGTAACGTTAACGTTATGGTATGGTGGTAACGTTATGGTATGGAGGTAACGTTATGGTATGGTGGTAACGTTATGGTATGGTGGTAACGTTATGGTATGGTGGTAACGTTATGGTATGGAGGTAACGTTATGGTATGGTGGTAACGTTATGGTATGGAGGTAACGTTATGGTATGGTGGTAACGTTATGGTATGGTGGTAACGTTATGGTATGGTGGTAACGTTATGGTATGGTGGTAACGTTATGGTATGGAGGTAACGTTATGGTATGGAGGTAACGTTATGGTATGGAGGTAACGTTATGGTATGGTGGTAACGTTATGGTATGGAGGTAACGTTATGGTATGGAGGTAACGTTATGGTATGGTGGTAACGTTATGGTATGGTGGTAACGTTATGGTATGGAGGTAACGTTATGGTATGGAGGTAACGTTATGTATGGAGGTAACGTTATGGTATGGTTGTAACGTTATGGTATGGTGGTAACGTTATGGTATGGTGGTAACGTTATGGTATGGAGGTAACGTTATGGTATGGAGGTAACGTTATGGTACGGTGGTAACGTTATGGTACGGTGGTAACGTTATGGTATGGAGGTAACGTTATGGTATGGTGGTAACGTGGCGGTGGAGCCGGCTGTCGCTCTCGTCTCCGTGGTCAAATGGGCCGACGCTACGACTGTAGAGCACCCAGATACTGACATTTGTGTTCTCTGTATTGAAACGGCCCCGATGGAGCTGACCATGATGGATAAAGAGAATGGAGCTGACGGGAGAGCTAGAGACCACCTTGGAGAAGTAACAGGAAGTAGACACGTGGGACATGAAAATGTAATCAATAATTCCTGACACTGATCCTGATATATTTGACTTCAGGACGTCTCTGACTACATACATGCTGAAAATCTGGAAAATCATTTAGAGATTTTCAAAGTAAAAGTCCCTAGAAGTGGATGATTGTACTTGTTCCCTTCATGGTCTAGAGGTAAACAAGTCAACAACAATCACACTAAATCCCGATATAGAATCTGCTCCTGAGTATGGTGATAGTATAGAATCAGGAGATATTAATGATCATGTCATGAGTTCAATAATCACATTATGATTTCTGTGAAATCAAAACAACCAGATGTTTCTGCAAGCAAAGGTTGTGAAAAGTCAAATGAGGATTTGCTGCTTTTCTTTGTAAACAAAATGTAGTTTTGGGATTCTGCGGTCGAACAAAACAATATCTTTTTTAACCAATACAGATTAATCATTAATAAAAATGATTTGTGTTCTTTACCTGCAACTTTCCATTTCTATTATATATAGTATTCTGTCATAAATCACATAAATCACTGAGGATTTAATAATGTTTCTATTATTATTATAATTATTACATCATTGTAACTGTGGTTTTTCTAAATGAATACAACACGATGGTTTATTTATTCATCAGCAGAATCACAACTTCTGATATACCGACCTTCAGGAACTGATCGATAAGGTAATCAATAGAAAATGATTCAGCAATAACGATCTATTGATCTCCTATTGATCACCTATTGATCTCCCTCTCCTCCTCTGGTCACTGATCAGATCACAGCTGAACACAAGTTGTACTGGTTTGTGTTTAACAGATCAAATCATTCACTAATCGATAAAGATAATTGATAATGAAAACAGTAAGAGGTCAGAACCAGCGTGAGTCTGAACTAAAGGACCCGATGAGATACTTCCTGCATCAGCTGCAGACACAAACCTGTGAACAGGAATCAATGACCAATAACAGATCAATAACAGATCAATAACAGATCAATAACAGACCAATAACCGATCAATAACCGGTAGTGCTCCTGATCGATGCCCAGCCTCATGGAGCTGATAACCAGGTGGATGAATGTGCAGCATGCGGGCAGCCTGCAGCTCCACCTGCTGCGGCCTCCAGAACCAGAACCAGGACCAGACCAGGACCAGAACTAGGACCAGACCAGGACCAGGTCTGGGTCTAGGACCAGGTCCAGGTTTGGGTCCGGTCCACTGTTACCAACACCTCACAGATACTCGTTATAGTTCCGGATCTCATGTTTATCCCGCTAGCCTCCATGCTAACAGCATGCTAACAGCATGCTAACAGCATGCTAGCAGCATGCTAGCAGCATGCTAACAGCATGCTAACAGTTAGCCTGTTAGCTCCGGGAAGCCGCGGTGTTTCCTGCTCGCTGAGCCGGCCTCCCTCTGCTCCTGCACGGCCTGCTCGGTGAGCGCAGAGCGGGTCTGCGGGGCTCGGGGCGGACAGCTAGTGGCGGGAACCCGGCGGCTCCCCGGTCCCGGTCCGGTCCGGTCCGGTCCCGGTAGTGGTGTAGTGGTGTTGTGCAGTGAACACTCACCTACCGCCGCCAAAGCAGATGTAGGCCTTATCCCGCTCATCGTCGTAGCTCTCGGTGTCCGCCATTACTGCTGCTGAGTGACGAGGAGGAGGAAGAGGAGGAGGAAGAGGAGGAAGAGGAAGAGGAGGAGGAAGAGCTACACGTCACTAACACACACACACACACACTAACACTACCACTACCACTACACTACACTACACTAGGGCTGTAACACAACGATTCAGGACGATATTTGGCTCATCTAGAGCGATACCATACCATACCATATCATACCATACCATACCATACCATACCATACCATACCATATCATACCATACCATACCATACCATACCATACCATATCATACCATACCATACCATACCATACCATATCATACCATACCATACCATACCATACCATACCATACCATACGTTACGATACGATACGATACGTTACCATACCATACCATACGATACGTTACGTTACGATACGATACGATACGTTACGATACGATACGTTACGATACGATACGATACGATACGATACGATACGATACGTTACGATACGATACGATACGATACGATACGATTTCCATGGTTCCGATACGATACGATTTCCATGGTTCCGATACGATACGATACGATTTCCATGGTTCCAATACGATATGATACGATACGATACGATTTCCATGGTTCCGATACGATACGATACGATACGATTTCCATGGTTCCGATACGATACGATACGATACGATTTCCATGGTTCCAATACGATACGATACGATTTCCATGGTTTCCGATACGATTCAGGACGATATTTGGCTCATCTAGAGCGATACCATACCATACCATACCATATCATATCATATCATACCATACCATACCATACCATACCATATCATATCATATCATATCATATCATATCATATCATATCATACCATACCATACCATACCATACCATACCATACCATACCATACGTTACGATACGATACGATACGTTACCATACCATACCATACCATACCATACCATACGATACGTTACGATACGATACGATACGTTACGATACGATACGTTACGATACGATACGATACGATACGATACGATACGATACGTTACGATACGATACGATACGTTACGATACGATACGATACGATACGATACGATACGATACGATACGATTTCCATGGTTCCGATACGATACGATACGATTTCCATGGTTCCGATACGATACGATACGATACGATTTCCATGGTTCCAATACGATATGATACGATACGATTTCCATGGTTTCCGATACGATTCAGGACGATATTTGGCTCATCTAGAGCGATACTATACCATACCATACCATACCATACCATACCATACCATACCATACCATACCATACGTTACGATAAGATACGTTACGATACCATACCATACCATACGTTACCATACCATACCATACCATACCATACCATACCATACCATACCATACCATACGTTACGATACGATACGTTACGATACCATACCATACCATACCATACCATACCATACATTACGATACGATACGATACGTTACGATACGATACGATACGATACGTTACGATACGATACGATACGATACGATACGATACGATACGATACGTTACGATACGATACGTTACGATACGATACGATACGATACGATACGTTACGATACGATACGATATGTTACGATACGATACGATACGATACGTTACGATACAATACGATACGATACGATACGATTTCCATGGTTCCGATACGATACGATACGATTTCCATGGTTCCGATACGATACGATACGATTTCCATGGTTCCAATACGATATGATACGATACGATTTCCATGGTTTCCGATACGATTCAGGACGATATTTGGCTCATCTAGAGCGTTACGATACGATACGATACGATTTCCATGGTTACGATACGATACAATACGACACGATACGATACGATACGATACGATACGATACGATACAACACGATTTCCATGGTTCCGATACGATACGATTTCCATGGTTCCGATACGATTCAGGACGATATTTGGCTCATCTAGAGCGTTACGATACGATACGATACGATACAACACGATTTCCATGGTTCTGATACGATATGATACGATTTCCATGGTTCCGATACGATACGATACGATACGATACGAGTCTCTTTGGCCCTCACTGCATTAGACTTATATTCTATATACTTAGACTATAAAGTGTGTTACCTTCGTCACAATGATCACATGTTTTGCGCCTCCAGACAGATTTATTTTTATATTTTTGCCAAAAATGTCTCTTAAAGAAATAGTAAAGGTTGCTGACTACTAAGACGATACGCGCTTCACAGAAAACTTCCTGGATTACTCGACACGCTCTGAAGCCTCCGCACATCAATAAATATTCAAACATGCTTCAGTCCATATTTGTTGGTGTTTAGCCTTTCAAAAACAATATTCTCACTGCGCACAGAGGGAGGAACTGACGAGTTCTATTCATCAAGGATTTATTAAAGAAAGAGTCATTTAATACACTCAAATTGAGGACTTTGTTTGAGGATTTGTAATTTCTGTTGGGGTGATCGTCTTTCCTTAGATACTAGTCGGGGGGACTTGAAGGAAGGAGGAGGAGGTCGGGAACTGCTGAGTTCAAGTCAATGAGCGTTGGGTATCAAAAGAGAAGATGAGAAGAAGAACATATGATTTTGTTAGTGGTGAATTATTCTCTGAGAAAAGGAAACAAATAAGAGAGAAGACGTGAAAAATAAAGTTTTTTATTGTCAACAGGTGATATAAGAGAAGCATGGGAAGGCTGAGATGAACCAGTACGGGAGGTTGTCTGGAGGTTGTCTGGAGGTTCCTGCAGTAACACAACATGTGAAGGATTTTCTGTTTCTCCAACATGAACCGCCGTTCTTCTAAAGTTATTGACTATATTTGACCTCAACATTCTTCAAACCTGTGCATTAGTCTTTAAGGCGAGATATAAGGATGCAGATTTATCCCTTTGTTTCACTGATTATTTTCTTAACAACTCTCAATTCCATATTTACCAGACTGGAGACCCCGAGGTCAGTTTACTATCAGATGTCATGGATTCCTCCGTGTCATTGTCTGTTTATAAAAAGAGACTTAGAAATGCTCTGCTGACAAAAATGTAAATGTTCTATGTAGGGTATAATGTACAGCTAGAACCAGAGGTCAGCAACCTGCGTCTCTTCAGCTCCTCTCCAGTGGCTCCCTGTGGAGTTATGATAATGGAAATGAATAACTGTTCTTTGTTTACATTTTCATTTTTATTCATCATTGTTGTAGGTCTATGGTACGACGGAGTATTAGGGCCACATTGAGGAAAAACAATAAATCTGAGATTTAGAGAATAACGTCTGAATATTTCAAGAAAACAAAGTCGTAATATTACAAGAATAAAGTCATAACTTTACGAGAAAAAAAGAAAATAACACGTAAAATTACTACTTTATAATATTCTGACTTTATTCTCTAAATCTCAGATTTATTTTTTTCCTCAATGTGGCCCTAATACTCCGTCGTACCGTCGTACCATAGACCTACAACAATGATCAATAAACATGGAAATGTAAACAAAGAAACAGTTATTCATTTCCATGTTTAAAGATCCACAGGGAGCCTCTGGAGAGGAGCTGAAGAGCAGATCTAGATCTTCTTGTAGGACCTGTAAGGATTCAGTCCAGTTCTTTTAAAGGACCAGCAGATGTTTAGCAGTCTTGTAGATCTCCGAGCAGGTCTGGTGGATCCTCTAGATATCTAGCAGAAGTCTTGTAGTTCCTTTAGGTCCAGCCTATAGTTCAGCAGCTGTCTGGTGTGCTGGTCTCCTCTGGGATCTGCTTCAGGTCTGGTGGAGAGGAGTCGCTCTGCGGTGGCTGTGGGGGTCTGGGTCCACGAGGTCGCAGGTTGGTGGACAGGACATCCTTCTCACCAGGAATCAAGCTTTTCGCTAAAACCTGGACGCACAAAACACGACACAGGAACAAATCCAACTATTACTGAGACAGACTGGAACTAAACAGAACCGCGATCAGCTCGGACTCACGTTAGAACACATCAAACAGGACAGTGTTCCGGTACCTGGTTCTCAGCCAGCGCCTCTTTAGCCATGTAGTGCTCCCTCCTGATCTTCATCGCCACGTCGTCGGGGATGTCGGGGACCAACATGTCGATCAGACTGCCGACGAAGAAGACCACATGCTGAGGAAGAAAGAGGAGGAGCCTTCGTCAGGTTACAGCCGGAACGTCAGATAGCCTACCGCCCCTCGGCATCGGAGACGACGCACGGAGTCCCCTCTAACGTTACTGTTGGACGGACCGGGGACGGCGTGTCAATATACGTTCGTAGCATGCATAGTGTCCTTTCAAAATAAACTTCTGTTTTTACAGGAAGTTTAGACAACACAACCACTTAGGTAGGGTTAGGAAACGGTGGTGGTGGACGTTAAGTTCACTGAGTAATGACCAACGACTCACGGGAATAACGACTCACAGGACTAACGACTCACAGGACTAACGACTCACGGGACTGACGACTCACGGGACGACTCACAGGACTAATGACTCACAATACCAACGACTCACGGGAATAACGACTCACAGGACTAACGACTCACGGGACTGACGACTCAGGACTAACGACTCACAGGACTAACGACTCACAATACCAACGACTCACAGGACTAACGACTCACAGGACTAACGACTCACGGGACTGACGACTCAGGACTAACGACTCACGGGACTGACGACTCACAGGACTAACGACTCACGGGACTAACGACTCACGGGACTAACGACTCACGGGACTAACGACTCACATGACTAACGACTCACAATACCAACGACTCACGGGACTAACGACTCACGGGACTAACGACTCACGGGACTAACGACTCACGGGACTAACGACTCACAGGACTAACGACTCACGGGACTGACGACTCAGGACTAACGACTCACAGGACTAACGACTCACAATACCAACGACTCACAGGACTAACGACTCACAGGACTAACGACTCACGGGACTGACGACTCAGGACTAACGACTCACGGGACTGACGACTCACAGGACTAACGACTCACGGGACTAACGACTCACGGGACTAACGACTCACGGGACTAACGACTCACATGACTAACGACTCACAATACCAACGACTCACGGGACTAACGACTCACGGGACTAACGACTCACGGGACTAACGACTCACGGGACTAACGACTCACGGGACTAACGACTCACGGGACTAACGACTCACAGGACTAACGACTCACGGGACTAACGACTCACAATACCAACGACTCACGGGACTAACGACTCACAGGACTAACAACTCACAGGACTAACGACTCACGGGACTAACGACTCACGGGACTAACGACTCACGGGACTAACGACTCACAGGACTAACGTCTCAAGGGACTGACGATACTAACGACTCACGTGACTAACGACTCATGTGACTGACGACTCACGTGACTAACGTCTCACGGGACTAACGACTCACAGGACTAACGACTCATGTGACTGACGACTCACGTGACTAACGTCTCACAGGATTGACGATACTAACGTCTCACGGGACTAACGACTCACAGGACTAACGACTCACGTGACTAACGACTCACGGGACTAACGACTCACGTGACTAACGACTCATGTGACTGACGACTCACGTGACTAACGTCTCACGGGACTAATGACTCACAGGACTAACGACTCATGTGACTAACGTCTCACAGGATTGACGATATTAACGTCTCACGGGACTGACAATACTGACGACCAAACTCTCATCAAATGAACGTGAGGTGTGAGAGACACTGACCTCAAACACGATGACAAAAGTGAGTCTTATGGCGAGGAGGTGATAGTACTCTGGGAGGTGTTCACCGTCTTCATCCCTCAAACTCCGATATCTGATCAGGACGACAAGAACAGCAACATCAACAACAACATCAACAACAACAACAACAACATCACCATCAACAACAACATCATCAACAACAACATCAACATCAACAACAACAACAACACAAACAACATCATCATCAACAACAACATCATCAACAACAACATCAACATCAACAACAACAACAACACAAACAACATCATCATCAACAACAACAACAACAACACTAACGGGTGTGTGTTGCAGTGATGTTGCCTACCTGCAGGGTGTGTGTTGCAGTGATGTTGCCTACCTGCAGGGTGTGTATTGCTGGCTGTAGTTGCAGTGATGTTGCCTACCTGCAGGGTGTGTGTTGCAGTGATGTTGCCTACCTGCAGGGTGTGTGTTGCAGTGATGTTGCCTACCTGCAGGGTGTGTGTTGCAGTGATATTGCCTACCTGCAGGGTGTAGTTGCAGTGATATTGCCTACCTGCAGGGTGTGTGTTGCTGGCTGTAGTTGCGTGAAGCGCTTGCCAGGGTGAAGTTGATGAAGCCGCTCAGCGTGCTGTCTCTGGTGTAGCGGTAGTACAGACGAGGCAGGAAGGACGAGCTGAACGCGATGATGAAAGCCTGGAGACAGAGGTCAGGTAAAGGTCAGGAGAAGGTCAGGTAAAGGTCAGGTCAAAGGTCAGGTAAAGGTCAGGAGAAGGTCAGGTAAAGGTCAGGAGAAGGTCAGGAGAAGGTCAGGTCAAGGTCAGGAGAAGGTCAGGTTAAGGTCAGTTAAAGGTCAGGAGAAGGTCAGGTTAAGGTCAGGTAAAGGTCAGGTAAAGGTCAGGTAGAGGTCAGGAGTTGATGGACAGACAGGGACAGAGACAGTCTCACGTTGCTGAGGACGGCCATTTGAGTGATGAACTGCAGGATGGGGAACCAGATGCCGATGTCCTTCGCCTGCTCCGCCACCGGGCGGCGATATTCAGTCACATACTTCTGAGCGTCCAGACGGACCTCCACCCAGTTATTGATGAGAGCGAAGAGAGGAGCGAGAGGACACGCCGCCACGAAGATGGTGATGAACCCGTACTGGATCACTGAGGAGAGGGAGGAGAGGAGTCACACACAACCCCACCCGGCCGGCTGACCCAGGAGGATAAATCCAACGGAGCAGGACTCACCCATCTCCAGGTACTCAGAGACGAGTCCTTCACAGACCAGCAGCTCGTAGTCTGCCTCCCAGGGAGAAACCCCCTCCTCTCCCTCCCTCTTCACCTCCCTCTGAGCCTCCTGTCCTCGCTCCTCCTTCACCTCCTTCACCTCCTTCACCTCCTTCAGATGAGATCCTGTCTTCCTCTTATGCCACCACGACTTCACCTTCCTGCCAAATAATGAGCCGTCAGTTTCAGTTAGGCCACGTTACTTTGTGTTTCAGTCCAACAGACGACCTTCATGAGGTCAAGATGAAGACCACTGCACCATTTCTTATCTTGTTGTCACACGTTAACACAGAACATGATCCATACTGTTGTCACACGTTATCTAAAGACACTATTATCTTGTGTTTGTGTGTGAGAGTTAGTTTTTACGGGACAATGAACTCCTGGGCGTTGTTGATCAGCTGTTTTCCCACCATGATGATCAGCAGCTCCTGAGCCAGTTCAACCAGACACCCACCTGCTCCACACTGGAACACACCGACACAGAAACAGACGCTAGAATCCAACATCATGTAAGGGATAATGTACAGCTAGCGGGTCATTGTTGTGAAATAAACCCCGACGGGGGCTTTATTTGAAGGGCTTTATTTCACAATAATGACACGGTAGCTGTACATTATCCCGCTGATTCCACGGCTACTTACCGGAGAAATCAATAATTAGACACAAAAACGGTCCTCCAGAGTCCGACTTCAGAACTGTGTCCTTAGCAACGGTCTGTTATACATAGCAACGGTCTGTTATACATAGCAACGGTCTGTTATACATAGCAACGGTCTGTTATACATAGCAACGGTCTGTTATACGTAGCAACGGTCTGCTATACGTAGCAACGGTCTGCTATACATAGCAACGGTCTGTTATACGTAGCAACGGTCTGCTATACATAGCAACGGTCTGTTATATGTAGCAACGGTCTGTTATACGTAGCAACGGTCTGTTATAAAGAAATAACAGACTGTAGCACGCCGTCATTGACCAATCAGAATTGAGTATTGAACAAAGCTGTGTAATAACCACAGATAAAGAGATACAGATGCAAATACATCTATCATAAAGCAGGTCTATATAATTATTACTCAATAATAACACAGCAGTTTACATCACATTTCTATTTTTTTGTTATACTACTTTTATTGTGGTAAGCGTGCTAATCTTATGACTTGTGTGAATAACATTTAATAAACATATTATTGTTATTTGCTTGATTTATATATGAAGGAAATCATCATCTTCATCAATACCAGAATGTGACAGACTCACGTCTTCATTGCGAATTCCAAACAGAGTTTTGTAGTGTCCGGGGTGACCGATGAACCTGAACAGACACAGACGTACATGATGAAATCATTCCTCTCTGTCCGTCAGCATCTCTGATGTTTCCACTGACTCCGTGTCTTTATGTCTGCTTCACGCCATCAGGTGGACGTGAAGCAGACATACAGACATAAAGACATAAAGACATAAAGACATGGCATCGTCAGCCTGCAGGAGGTGCTGTCGCTCTTCCTGTCATCTAACTGCTGCTTTAATTCAAAGTTCACAAAGACCCGACCAAGCACTCCTCACCTGCCTTTGAAGAAGGCGATGTAAACCGGAGATGAGTAGAAGTTGGCGAACTGGAAGACGAAGACTTTGAAGATGAACATGTCTTCATATTTAGTCTGAGTCCGATGCATCTCTGACAGGAACAACAACAACAACATCATCTGACTACATCCCATAATACTACACACTGAACACACTACGTCCCATAATACTACACACTGAACACACTATATCCCATAATACTACACCGTAAACACACTACATCCCATAATACTACACACTGAACACACTATATCCCATAATACTACACCGTGAACACACTACATCCATGTCTTTAGTTTTGATTCATCTGAACTGAAACTGAAAGTGAAAGTGAAAGTTGAATTGATGTGACTCTGAGAGTGAGAGTGATGATGAGGAGGGTGAGGAGGAAGGTTGACTCACCCCAGCGGGTGAGGATGTGGGCCAGCGAGGAGTAAACTTTGGACAAGATGAGGATGACCAACAGGTTCAACACCGATCCTGAAATACTGGCAATCCTACTAGCCTGAACACACACACACACACACGCACACACACACACACACACACACACACACACACACACACACACACACACACACACACACACACACACACACACACACACACACAGGAAACATTGTTTTAAATCAGGTCGATATAAAACAGAAATGTGAAGTGAGCCTCTGTTGGTTCTGTTAAACCTTAAAGAAACACTGTAGCTCTGTTGCGTTGTGTTGTTTTATGTTGCGTTGTGTTGTTTTGTGTTGCATTGTGTTGCGTTGCGTTGCTTTATGTTGCGTTGCTTTATGTTGCGTTGCTTTATGTTGCGTTGCGTTTTTTTGTGTTGCATTGCGTTGCGTTGCGTTGTTTTATGTTGCGTTGCGTTGTTTTATGTTGCGTTGTTTTATGTTGCGTTGTGTTGTTTTATGTTGCGTTGCGTTGCGTTGCGTTGTTTTATGTTGCGCTGTGTTGCGTTGCTTTATGTTGCGTTGTTTTGTGTTGCATTGCGTTGCTTTGCTTTATGTTGCGTTGCGTTGCGTTGCACTCACAGAGCTGGTCTGGAAGCCAGACTTGGAGATGATGACTCTGATGATGGTGCGATACAGAATGATGGCGATGAGGAACATCAGCACCATGGCAACCTGCACACAGGAAGTTCAACTCTGTTAGAAAGGACTGTGATTGGACGATGAGACTTTGACCAATCACAGGTCTTTTCAGAGAGAGAGCGTTCCTATTGGCTGTGCTCCGGCTGGTGGGCGGAGACTAGTCCGAGGTCAAGGGTCAAAGGTCAGCAGACTCACCATGATGATGATGACCATGCAGCCGGTAAGAATTCTGTTGACTCGTTTATTTTGAGGGAAGTACGGTTCCTCTGCTCCGGTCACCGGGTTCCTCATGATCATCGGCGCCAAGGTCGTGAACTCTGGACGAGGTCGCTCCTGTAGAGGACAGACGGAGGACAATCACAACCTCCCAGAAACACATTTATTAGCATCATAGATTTATTAATAACACAACTAGAGCCGTCAATCCATTAAAATAGTTCATAACGATTATCGCACATTCTTTCCTTCTGCCTGTCATTCGGACATTTTCCAGATTTTATTTGGACATTTTTCGGACATTTTTGGCAATTTTCTGACCTTTTTCAGATATTTTTTTAGAAGTTTCTAAGCCTTTTTTCAGACTTTCTTTTTTTTTACTTTTTTGGGACTTTTTTCTGAATATTTTTAAGAGCTTTTTCCAGATTTTTTTCTGACTTTTGGGGAATTTTTTCGGAACATTTTTCAGACTTTTTTTTTAAAACTTTTTTTCAGACATTTTCATACTTGTTTTTGGGAAAGTTTTTGGACTTTTTGGGGATTTTTTTCTGAACATTTTTAAGACTTTTTTTTTTTTA
Source organism: Sebastes fasciatus (assembly GCF_043250625.1). NCBI lineage: Eukaryota > Metazoa > Chordata > Actinopteri > Perciformes > Sebastidae > Sebastes > Sebastes fasciatus. The sequence goes on from NC_133801.1 coordinate 1,058,210, forward strand.
CATTTTTGGGACTTTTGGGGAATTTTTTCAAACATTTTTGGGACTTTTTTTAGACTTTTTCAGACATATTGTTTTGGGAGATTTTTTGGGGGAATTTTTTCGGAACATTTTTCAGACTTTTTTGGAAATTTTGGGGACTTTTGGGGATTCTTTTCGCAACTTTTTCAGACTTTTTTTTCGAACTTAAATTTAGTGTAAGTTTGGAGCGTTATTTAACCTTTAATTAGTGGCGTTATAACTAATTTGCGTTAACGCGTTATCACGTTAGTGTTGACAGCTCTGATAACAACCTAATGTCGTCCTGCTACTTGTGTTCAGTGGTTGTCACATATTCAACATGTGTTGTCTTAAATCATTCATATTTGTGGTGTTGTGTGAGACAGGTGAGGTGTGAGACAGGTGAGGTGTGAGACAGGTGAGGTGTGAGACAGGTGTTGTGTGAGACAGGTGTTGTGTGAGACAGGTGAGGTGTGAAACAGGTGAGGTGTGAGACATGTGTGGTGTGAGACAGGTGTAGTGTGAGACAGGTGAGGTGTGAGACAGGTGAGGTGTGAGACAGGTGTGGTGTGAGACAGGTACCTCCATGTCGTGGAAGTCGGAGCAGTCCCAGTGGTGAGACAGAGCTGAACAGGTTCTCTTCCAGTACTCCAGAAAGGTGACGGCCCAGAGAGACATGAAGACGCTGAGAAACACCGTTCCCCCGTTATCAAACATGATACCGGCCTGCAGAGACACACAGACAGACAGGGGGACAGACAGGGGGACAGACAGGGGGACAGACAGGGGGACAGACGGACAGACAGACAGACAGACAGACAGACAGACAGACAGACAGATAGACAGATAGACAGACAGACAGTCTTTTGTTAGAACAAAATGTTCCGTCCTAGTTTCTCAGAGTCCAAAGTGACGTCTTTAAATGTAAAGATATTCAGTTTAATACGATAGAACAGAGAAACGCAGGAAAACAGCATTTTTGCATGAAAAATGATTTTGATTATCAGAATAGTTGGCGATCGTTGCAGCTCTATTTAAGTTGTAACCTTATTTATACGTTTTATTTAGCGGCGTGTAAAGGAAGGCCCACACTACCAGATGTGTTCCTCATCTGTTGGAATGAATAGAAACAAACGTTGAGCTCAACGTGGGCGGACCAATAAAAAGGGTGTAATATGTAATATGGAGGCGACACACATCCCAGAACGTTACACCATCACATTCCCTCTAGATGTACGTTGTGAACCTCCGACCTCAAAGTCCTAACTGTGCCTATGCTCTGGAGGGGTTCCGGGTCCTGTTCCTCCAGAAGAATATCCTGAACATTTTAAAGTTTAAAAGCATCAATCTGGAGCACTTTGAGAGCAACATTATGATTTTAGATCTCTGAGGAACTTCTAGTAAACGATGTAATGACTGACACCATGACAGACCGGTGGACAGATTAAATACCTTGAAGGTGACACAGATGCTGGAGTAGTTCCACAGAGGGCAGATGTCACAGAGAGGACACATGACGAAGCTGTCTCCACTGTTACACAACTCCTTCCTACACACACACACACACACACACACACACACAGTTAACAACAAATAGTTAACAAGCGTTTATCGTGTGTGTAGATAAAGTTGAGTGTCGTCAGCGTATTAGCAGAGAAAAATGTATTTCTAAATGATTTGTTCAGGAGGAAACATGTTGAAAGAAAAGAAAAAGGTTCAAGATGAATCTGAGGTGATGATCAGCTGAAAGTATCAGTAGAGCGCTACAGGAATGAGTCCTAAAACCAGGAAATGAGTCAGCGTGCTGTCACTTCCTGTTCCCTCGTCTGGAGGTCAATGGGTTTTTAGTTTTTTTTAGACGTTTCATTCTATTCTAATTTTAAAACCTTTGTGTCTTTATGAGTTTTTTCTCGCAAATCTACGATTTTATAATCACAGCGAGTATCCATTTTTTTTTCTCTTAAATTTACAATTTTTTTCTCGCAAATGTACGACTTTATAATCTCACAAATTTCTGATTTTTTTCTTGCAAATTTACGATGCACAACATGATTGGTTGATGCTTTTATTCGCCGTGCGAAAGCTCAGATATCAATAAGAGAACTAAAGGAATGAGTCCTAAAACCCAGAAATGAGTCAGCATTTTAGTACTTCCTGTTCCCTCGTCGGAAATTGACGGGTTTTTAGTTAGATGGGTGAGACGTTTTGTTTTACGATATGAAATACATCAGTAAATATCCCACTGGTGAATTATGAAGGCTTTATGTGTCTTTATCATTTTCTTCTTGCAAATTTACAACTTTATAATCTTGCAAATATCCACGTTTTTTTCCCCCGCAAAATTACAACTTTATAATCACAGCGAATATCCAGTTTTTTTCCTCGCAATTTTTTGAGTTTTTTCTCGCAAATCTACGACTTTATAATTTCAGAAATTTACGATGCACAACGTGATTGGTTGACGTCTTTATTCGCCATACGAAAGCTCAGATATCAATAGAGAGCTACAGGAATGAGTCAGCATGATGTCACTTCCTGTTCCCTCGTCACTTCCTGGTTGGCCTACTACAATACGTCGTCCCTGAAGCTCTCTCTATTAAACAAGACGCTGATTGTGGGATACTGATGCTTGTTATAACAAACTAACTGACGTTAGAGGTGAGAGCCAGACAGAGTTCATACTTACGCTGGAACGTCAGTGGCCATGACCCAGAACCCGAACAAGAAGATGAGCGTCCCAACGACAGACGCCGGCAGCAGCCAGCCGGTGTAGAAACCTGCAGCCAGACACAGTTACTGTTGAAACCAGCTGTGGGAAAGCAGTTAGCAGGGGTTAGCTGATAGCCTGGTTACTATAGTTACCGAGCCAGGCAAAGTAAAGCGCTATCTTCTCTCCGAAGTATTCCCTGATGTGATCCAGAGGTTGGTAGCGTCTCCAGGAGGACCACTTGGCCCAGTAGGAGTACAGGATCCTTCTCAGACCTAAACACTGGGGGGGCACCGGAGGGGTCGGCAGGTGGAAATCCCCCTAGAAACAGAATAACGGTAGAATATAAGGTTGCTTTTTAAACCCTCCCCATTCTGCTACTGTCTAGCTTGTCCGGAGACTGACCGGCTCAAATGTAGAGGAAGGGGTGTGTTTGGGTTGGGGGGAGGAGAGGGTTGAGACGAGGGTAAAGGTGGGGAGGGGTTTAGGGTTTAAAGCTCACCTCATGTAGCGGGTAGGCGGCGGTGAAGACCTGCTCGCTCAGTAGACGATCGATTCCCACCTCCCCCCTCTTCACCGAACCGTACGCAGTCCTGGCCAGGATCTCGTACAGCTGGAGGGACAGGAAACAGTCACTGTAGGGACGCACAGCGGACGAAAACAAACAAACCCTCTGATCCTGTTTCAGAGTCGAAGTCCTGATGGCACTAGTTTGTCCTGTTTCAGGATCCGGACACAACCCTGATCCCTCCGCCCCTCTTCTTCCTCCATATACACTCACAGATGACTGACAGTCGCTCACCCCCGCCACCGCCACCGCCACCGCCACCGTCAGCGTCAGCGTCACCGCCACCGCCACCGCCACCGCCACCGCCACCGTCACCACTACCGTCAGCGTCACCGTCACCACCACCGTCACCATCCCCACCACCGCCACCACCGCCACCACCGCCACCACCGCCACCACCACCGTCACCATCCCCACCACCACCGCCACCACCGCCACCACCACCGTCACCATCCCCACCACCGCCACCACCAACGCCACCACCACCACCGTCACCCCCGCCACCACCGCCACCACCACCGTCACCATCCCCACCACCGCCACCACCAACGCCACCACCGTCACCCCCGCCACCACCGTCACCACCGTCACCACCGCCACCACCGCCACCACCACCGTCACCATCCCCACCACCGCCACCACCAACGCCACCACCGTCACCCCCGCCACCACCGTCACCACCATCCCCACCACCGCCACCACCAACGCCACCCCCGCCACAACCGCCACCGCCACCACCAACGCCACCCCCGCCACAACCGCCACCACCGCCACCATCGCCACAACCGTCACCATCGCCGGAGTTTGTAAAGAACTGAAATGTGTTGTTGGGGTTTACTTTGAAGGAGCTAGGCTAGCAGTTTCCCCCTGCTTCCAGTCTTTATGCTAAGCTAGGCTAGCAGTTTCCCCCTGCTTCCAGTCTTTATGCTAAGCTAGGCTAGCAGTTTCCCCCTGCTTCCAGTCTTTATGCTAAGCTAGGCTAGCAGTTTCCCCCTGCTTCCAGTCTTTATGCTAAGCTAGGCTAGCAGTTTCCCCCTGCTTCCAGTCTTTATGCTAAGCTAGGCTAGCAGTTTCCCCCTGCTTCCAGTCTTTATGCTAAGCTAGGCTAGCAGTTTCCCCCTGCTTCCAGTCTTTATGCTAAGCTAGGCTAGCAGTTTCCCCCTGCTTCCAGTCTTTATGCTAAGCTAGGCTAACCACATCCTGGAGCCTGGCAGTAGAAGGCGGGGCCAACAGGGTTCTAGTGTTTCTGGTTCAGACCCGTCTGGTGGCTTTACGCTGTTGACTCTTTGAGGATGTGTGTTTTTGTAGATAGTGTTTGAGGAGGAGGCGTCGCCGCCGGCAGCATCCGTCTGCTGACTGAAACATCCTGGAGTCTGAGAGGTCAACGGGTCCACATCTCTGAACCAATCAGAGCAGGCTGTGAGGACCACGCCTCCATCCAGACTCTGAACCAGGATCTGATGCTCAGTCCAGTTTATGATCCCAGACCGACATCGAGTCAGATCAAAACACACCAAGAAGATTTACTCATTGAACTCTATTTATTTCTTTTAGGGCTGTCAGTCGATTCAGATATTTAATCACGATTAATCACACATGATCAATCTGTTCTAAATGAACCTTAAAGGGAGATTAGTCCAGTATTTCATCCTCTAATCAACATAGTGGACAAATATGCTCCAATCATAACATGTGAAACTGCAGCCCAACAGCAACAACAGCTGTCAGTGTGTCAGTGTGCTGACTTGACTATGACTTGCCCCAAACTGCATGTGATGATCATAAAGTGGGCATGTCTGTAAAGGGGAGACTCGTGGGTACCCATAGAACCCATTTACATTCACACATCTGGAGGTCAGAGGTCAAGGGACCCCTTTGAAAATGGACATGACAGTTTGGAGCGTTATTTAACCTCCTTCATGACCAGCTAGTCTGACCTGGTACTGATGGATCCATCAGGTTCTATAGTTTACTATGATACCAGGATCGGACGGTTCTTTTGCCTTTCTTTCAGACATTTTCGGGACTTTCTTGGACTTTTATACAAATATTTTTCTGTTTTTTTTTCTGAAATTTTTGGGAAATTTTTCAGACTTTTTTCGGACATTTTTTATACAAGCATTACTTTGGAGCGTTATTTAACCTCCCTCATGACCAGCTAGTATGACCTGGTTGGTACCGATGCATTCATCAGGTTCTTTAGTTTACTATGATACCAGGATCGGATTTCTCTGCTGCCTTTCTTTCGGACATTTTCCAAACTTCTAATATATTTTTTTTGATTTTCAGACATTTTTCAAGACGTTTTCTGTTATCTTTTGGACATTTTTCTGATTTTTTTTTCGATTCTTTTTGGGACTTTTTTCAAACATTTTCCAGACTTTTTGTGAAATTTTTTTGACAATTTGTGGACATTTTTGGGACTTTTATTTTTTTTTTTTTACATTTTTCTAGACTTTTTTCTGATATTGTTTGGAAATTTTTTATAATTTCTTTGGATACTTTTTGGGACTTTTTTTGGACATTTTTTTGGACAATTTGCAAACATTTTTGTGATTTTGTTTTCAAACATTTTTGGGATATTTTTCCAGACATTTTTCTGAATTTTTTTGGACAAAAACCCTCACACATATCTGGAGGTCAGAGTTCAAGGGACCCCTTTGAAAGTGGACACGGCAGTTTTTCCTCATCTAAATTTAGTGTAAGTTCAGAGCGTTATTTAACCTCCTTCATGACCAGCTAGTCTGACCTGGTTGCTACCGATGGATTCATCAGGTTCTCTAGTTTGCTATGATACCAGTATCTTCACTCTAGCTTTAAAACTGAGCCGCTACAACCTCCGAAAGATCGATTGCGTTAATGAGTTAAAGTTACGTTTGACAGCCCTGACAGAAACACATTTAAACGCCGGGTGTAAAAGTCAGTTTCTAGTCTTAAAACCTACAACAAAGTAAACTCTCACCTGTCTTTTCATTCAGTTTTTGTTTCCCAGTTTGAGTGAAATAACTTAACGAAGGGCTGAAAACATGAAACGTAACAAAAAACTAAATCATCCATTCTTCCCTGAATAAATGGATGACACACACACACACACACACACACACACACACACACACACACACAAAACCAGGACATTCTGTTTTTCTTCTATCTTGTTCTATGTAAACTTTGACAGTTTTGTTTGAGCAGTTGGTGACGGAGAGGAACCTGATCTCCATCTGACGCCTCGAGGCCACCTGGCTCCCAGGGTTTAGGTGTTTGTAGGATTATATAACATGCCCACGTTGGTCCTGAGGTATCTGGTCCAGAGCTCTGTGTTAAATCATGTTTTAAGAACCAGTTCGTAATCACATGGTGCATTTCCCTAAATAAAGTTGTGTTTAATCAACTGACAAACAGAAGTGTTTGTTTTCTGGGTGTCTGGGCTGGTACAGAACACACAGTGCTGAGCTGCATCTCAGATTAACCTCCAGGTTTCCAGCTTTCAGGTGATGTTCACCACTTCTATGTGACATCTACTGTTGACCTGCTATCTCCCTCTAAAGACCCCCTGGACCCCCTAAAGAAGAGCTCTATAGTGGCTCCATAGTGGCTCTATAGTGGCTCCATAGTGGCTCCATAGTGGCTCCATAGCGGCTCTGTAGCGGCTCTCAGAGGGTTTTAAGCATCACATTCTGTATTTTTCAAACTTAACTTCTGTCAGAAAACTTGATTTCTAAAGATTTGAACAGATGAACTCACCACCTGGTGTCTTTGAGTCGTCTTGAAGAACGTCTCTCTGTTGTCGCTGCCCAGAAACCTGCCGACAGGAAACAGATAAAGCAGCTAAAAAATAAAAATAAATTAAGCCGACGAGTAAATAAATGGGGAATTAAAAAAGGGAATTAATTCAAAGATAAATAAATAAAGAAGCAAATTAAAAAAGAAATATCAATTTATGTCACATTTTATCAATTAATTAATGGCTACATTTATCTAAAAGCCAAAGAAAATTCCTCGTGTATACTTCTGATTCTGATTCTGATTTAATATGATTTTTGCTACATTTAATGACATTTATTTATTAATTTATCAAGTAATTTATTTATTTATCAAGTCATTTATCAAGTAATTTATTTATTTATCAAGTAATTTATTTATTTATCAAGTCATTTATTTATTTATTGAGTCATTTATTTATTTATTATTTATTTATCAAGTCATTTATTTATTTATCGAGTCATTTATTTATTTATTTATCAAGTCATTAATTTATTTATTTAATTATCAAGTCATTTATTTATTTAATTATCAAGTCATTCATTTATTTATTTAATTATCAAGTCATTTATTTATTTATTGAGTCATTTATTTATTTATTATTTATTTATCAAGTCATTTATTTATTTATTTATCAAGTCATTTATTTATTTATTTATTTATCAAGTCATTTATTTATCAAGTCATTTATTTATTTATTTATCAAGTCATTTATTTATTTCTATATTTATTTATCAAGTCATCTCTTTATTCATTTTTGTTTTTGGCAGCACTCTGTTTCAATTGACAGCTTCTAACAGACAAACTGAAACGTGAACTTCTTTCAGTATTTCAACTACGTTTCCTCAGCAGCGATCTCTCGTACATTAACGAGACGTTTCTATTTTAGACGACCACGTTTGACAAACTTCAGCTTCTTTTGTTTGATGTAAAACATGTTGACATTTCTCAGAGTAAAGTATTGAACGGTAACAGAAGTGAAAGTGAAAGTATAAACTATCTGTAACTGTTGATAACATGATGAAACATTTCTCAGAGTAAAGTATTGAACGGTAACAGAAGTGAAAGTGAAAGTGAAAGGATAAACTATCTGTAACTGTTGATAACATGATGAAACATTTCTCAGAGTAAAGTATTGAACGGTAACAGAAGTGAAAGTGAAAGTGAAAGTATAAACTATCTGTAACTGTTGATAACATGATGAAACAGAAGAAATAGTGAATAAATCCTCTGTTTATGATGGCGTCACCTCTCCAGCTTGTTGGTCCTGAACTGACAGGTGTAGTAGTCCGGCGGGGGATTGGGGACATCCTGAGACATTAGGTTGGGGAGGGACAGCCGGGACAGGACCTGCTCGGACCAGTTGGTCATCGTATAGGGGACAACCTGCAGGACAGAGGACATGTTGTCAGGACGACGGCTGATGACGTGACGAGACTGAACGTCCATGTTTTACCTGCAGAGGAGCTCTGAGACTGATCTCCTCAGCGTAGTAACAGAGGACGCTCCACGGAGCGCTGAGGAGGACGAAGAAGATCTTGCTCTTCCTCTTGAGGACCTCCTTCTGTAGAGACACACAGAAACTGGTTATATATATATTGTATATATTAATATCTACACCTAATAATTTGCGAGAAAAAACTAGGAAATTTGTGAAATTATGAAGTTGTAAATATGTGAGAAAAAACTTGGATATTCTCTGAGATTATAAAGTTGTAAATTTGCGAGGAAAATATTGAAATTTGCTAGGCCTCTTAAAAAATATAAATAGAATAATATTAGTATATATACTATAGTATATATATATATATATATATATACTATAGTACTACTACTAGTACTTTTATATTGATACATTCTAAATGTAGGACTTTAGTTTTGTCTCCTCATCTGACGGAGGATTTCAACGACAGAAGGAAGACGTGATCAGTTCAACAGCGTTCGCTGTTCAAACACTCGTGTTTGTTCACGTGTGACGACGTTTGACTCGAGGTGTGTTTGTTTTACGAACCTGCTCCTGCAGCAGTCCGGAGTGTCTCAGTCTGTTCAGAAACTTCTTCCTCCACTTCCTGTGGGCGGGGCTAACACCTTGGACTTCCACAACCACCTGTGAGCTCAGAGGCTCCTCCCACGTCAACACGAAATCTGTCCAATAGGAGCACAGCGTTCAAACCGTCACTGATGTGATGTCATCACTGCAGAAACTAACCCGTCCGCTATTGGCTGCTCCGAGGTGATGTCACACAGGATGAAACTGTTTATGGAGAATTAATTGTGTTCCAATCCGCGTACTTCTGTACTAACACTTACTACTCTGAGTGCATTAGTGCGTTCACACTGGGAAGTACGGCAAAATGCAGTGCACTCAAAGTACCCGGATGTTGTACTCAAAACGGTCAGATCGTTGAGTGTGGAACGCTGGACACTTTCCACACTCAACTGTCGCCATCTTGGCTACGTAGCGGAAGAGGCGGAGCCACGACCACTATTCAAACAGACGTAGATAACAGAATAAAACAATACGTAAACATACCGGTGCATTTTCAGACGACAGGAGGACACATCGTAGGCGACGACGTTGGAAACGTAATTTCCACTTTGCTTTCATTTTTCATTTCATTTTATTTTGTCTCCATAAACATTATAAATTAATTATTTTTAATACTTTTGTTCCTCCACAGTGGAGAATCGGTTCTGCTCTAGTTCAGTGGGATGAGTTACGTACCTCTCAAGCAAGTTTCAAAGTTCTCACAAAGATGATTGTAAACCAACGGCTGCCCGGTACGTTGGAAAAATGCATTCACAATTTACGTTTATGTGAATTAGTGGAAACTGTGGATCCCTCCTTTCCTTTAAGGATCCCTCCTTCCCTTTAAGGATCCCTCCTTCCCTTTAAGGATCCCTCCTTTCCTTTAAGGATCCCTCCTTTCATTTAAGGATCCCTCCTTTCCTTTAAGGATCCCTCCTTTCCTTTAAGGATCCCTCCTTCCCTTTAAGGATCCCTCCTTTCCTTTAAGGATCCCTCCTTTCCTTTAAGGACGGGACGTGAAATACTAGATATTTTCAACTCTTCAGGCTTCTAAAAAAATCCTTAAAATTAAACAATCTGAGAAGGAAACATTAGTCTCATGTCCAACATAATCTAGAAATAGGTTAATCTATAATACTTCATCATTTATTAGTTGATTATATTATTATAACTATATATTATATATGTTTAACCCCCTAACCCCCACATCAGAAAACTAGAACTTCTCATTCATGTTTTTAAAGTTCTGATGTAAATGATCAGGGTTCCAAATGACCATTATTTAATGTCATTATTTTTGTTCTCCAAAACGATTCAGTTCATTGTGATAAAAGAGAAAAAGAAAAGCATAAAATCATCATTTTAGAAACTAAAGCTGAGGAACATTTGACAGTTATGATTATTAAAATTGATGCCACTTAATGTTCTATTGATGATTAATGTTCTATTGATGATTAATGTTCTATTGATGATTAATGTTCTATTGATGATTAATGTTCTATTCATGATTAATGTTCTATTCATGATTAATGTTCTATTGATGATTAATGTTCTATTCATGATTAATGTTCTATTGATGATTAATGTTCTATTGATAATTAATGTTCTATTCATGATTAATGTTCTATTCATGATTAATGTTCTATTGATAATTAATGTTCTATTGATGATTAATGTTCTATTCATGATTAATGTTCTATTCATGATTAATGTTCTATTGATAATTAATGTTCTATTGATGATTAATGTTCTATTCATGATTAATGTTCTATTGATGATTAATGTTCTATTCATGATTAATGTTCTATTGATGATTAATGTTCTATTGATAATTAATGTTCTATTGATGATTAATGTTCTATTCATGATTAATGTTCTATTGATAATTAATGTTCTATTGATGATTAATGTTCTATTCATGATTAATGTTCTATTGATGATTAATGTTCTATTCATGATTAATGTTCTATTCATGATTAATGTTCTATTGATGATTAATGTTCTATTGATAATTAATGTTCTATTGATGATTAATGTTCTATTGATGATTAATGTTCTATTCATGATTAATGTTCTATTCATGATTAATGTTCTATTGATAATTAATGTTCTATTCATGATTAATGTTCTATTCATGATTAATGTTCTATTGATGATTAATGTTCTATTCATGATTAATGTTCTATTCATGATTAATGTTCTATTGATAATTAATGTTCTATTGATGATTAATGTTCTATTCATGATTAATGTTCTATTGATAATTAATGTTCTATTGATGATTAATGTTCTATTCATGATTAATGTTCTATTGATAATTAATGTTCTATTGATGATTAATGTTCTATTGATGATTAATGTTCTATTCATGATTAATGTTCTATTCATGATTAATGTTCTATTGATGATTAATGTTCTATTGATGATTAATGTTCTATTCATGATTAATGTTCTATTCATGATTAATGTTCTATTGATGATTAATGTTCTATTGATGATTAATGTTCTATTGATGATTAATGTTCTATTCATGATTAATGTTCTATTGATAATTAATGTTCTATTCATGATTAATGTTCTATTGATGATTAATGTTCTATTCATGATTAATGTTCTATTGATGATTAATGTTCTATTGATAATTAATGTTCTATTGATGATTAATGTTCTATTGATGATTAATGTTCTATTCATGATTAATGTTCTATTGATGATTAATGTTCTATTGATGATTAATGTTCTATTCATGATTAATGTTCTATTCATGATTAATGTTCTATTGATGATTAATGTTCTATTGATGATTAATGTTCTATTGATGATTAATGTTCTATTCATGATTAATGTTCTATTGATAATTAATGTTCTATTCATGATTAATGTTCTATTGATGATTAATGTTCTATTCATGATTAATGTTCTATTGATGATTAATGTTCTATTGATAATTAATGTTCTATTGATGATTAATGTTCTATTGATGATTAATGTTCTATTCATGATTAATGTTCTATTCATGATTAATGTTCTATTCATGATTAATGTTCTATTGATGATTAATGTTCTATTCATGATTAATGTTCTATTCATGATTAATGTTCTATTGATGATTAATGTTCTATTGATGATTAATGTTCTATTGATAATTAATGTTCTATTCATGATTAATGTTCTATTGATGATTAATGTTCTATTGATGATTAATGTTCTATTGATAATTAATGTTCTATTCATGATTAATGTTCTATTCATGATTAATGTTCTATTGATGATTAATGTTCTATTGATAATTAATGTTCTATTGATAATTAATGTTCTATTCATGATTAATGTTCTATTGATAATTAATGTTCTATTCATGATTAATGTTCTATTCATGATTAATGTTCTATTGATGATTAATGTTCTATTGATGATTAATGTTCTATTGATGATTAATGTTCTATTGATAATTAATGTTCTATTCATGATTAATGTTCTATTGATGATTAATGTTCTATTGATGATTAATGTTCTATTGATAATTAATGTTCTATTCATGATTAATGTTCTATTCATGATTAATGTTCTATTGATGATTAATGTTCTATTGATGATTAATGTTCTATTCATGATTAATGTTCTATTGATGATTAATGTTCTATTGATGATTAATGTTCTATTCATGATTAATGTTCTATTGATAATTAATGTTCTATTCATGATTAATGTTCTATTGATGATTAATGTTCTATTCATGATTAATGTTCTATTCATGATTAATGTTCTATTGATAATTAATGTTCTATTGATGATTAATGTTCTATTGATAATTAATGTTCTATTCATGATTAATGTTCTATTGATGATTAATGTTCTATTCATGATTAATGTTCTATTCATGATTAATGTTCTATTGATGATTAATGTTCTATTCATGATTAATGTTCTATTGATGATTAATGTTCTATTGATGATTAATGTTCTATTGATGATTAATGTTCTATTCATGATTAATGTTCTATTCATGATTAATGTTCTATTGATGATTAATGTTCTATTGATGATTAATGTTCTATTGATAATTAATGTTCTATTCATGATTAATGTTCTATTCATGATTAATGTTCTATTGATGATTAATGTTCTATTCATGATTAATGTTCTATTGATGATTAATCAGCTCCTGATGACTCAACCTGTCTTCTCAGCTAATACTGACTCAGCGTTTCTTTTACTCACCAACTCGAGTCGACCCGTCACTGAAGACATTCCTGTCTGGAGGCTGAACAGGTGCATTCTGGGAAATAATAAAACATATTATATATATATTTATATATATAAATAGTGGACATCTCGTTGAACCACTGTTTTCAGACTGAACAGCAGCATTGTGGTAAGTTGTGATAAACACTGAGATGAGTGAGTTTAAAGATTCAGCTGATATTCCTCTTCATCATCATCATCATCATCATCATCATCAGTGTGTTCATTATTGTCTTGATGCAGTTAACGAGAGCAGCTGTGTCTCTTCCTGCTGTTGAACGTCTCCATTGTTGTTAATGAGGCTGAAGACAAACAGCGAGACGAGAGGAAGAACAGAACAAACATGGACTGGTGATTAACTGTGTGGAGCCGCTCTGTCTCGCTTCATCGCACACTTCCTGTTTCCTCCAGCGGCGGCGACACTGAAACAAACTGAAGCTGGAAACATTTCACCTTCTATCAGCGCCACAGTCGTCTGGATTTCATGTTTTCATTATTTCTCTGTAGTCTAGACCAGCGGTCAGCAGCTTTTACTATCAAATAAATCTGTCTGGAGCCGCAAAACATGTGATCATTGTGATGAAGGTAACGCCGTTTATAGTATATAGTATATAGTATATAGTATATAGTATATCAGTCTAATGCAGTGAGGGCCAAAGAGACAATGTACTACGGAGTATTAGGGCTACATTGAGGGAAAAAACATCTGAGATTTACAGAATAAAGTCATAACTTTAGGAGAATAAAAGTGGTAATAGGATATAATATATGTAATAGGACGCGTCCCTGAGGAACTCCTCTTCATATGTTGAACTTTTAATCTCTCCAACAGTCAGTCGTTGCGTTATTGATCAGGTCACACCGTTACCTCGGTGACACTGCCGTAGTTTGTCTCCGGGTTGGTTTCCATGGTGATGAGTGTGGCGCTGTCATCCCTCTGGTCTCCTCTCCTCCTCATCCCGCCTCGCCTCCATCCTCCTTCCTCCATCGTCCTACAGATCCATAAACACAGACACGTACACAAGAGATAAGATAAATACTCAACTAAAGTACAAGTAGTAAATGTACTTAGTTACTTTCCACCACTGCTGATTTGAACAGTGTGAAACAAACCGGGACACATTAAAGACTTTAAAGAGGGTTCTATCCGTCTTAAACCCGCCGCACAGCGCAGCTTTTATCTTTTATTATTCTTCTTTAAACTTCTTTATTGTGTTTTAATGTTATTCATAATTTAAATAAATATTTGACTGGTGTTTACTACCCTGCTGGTATCATTAGTTGATTTATTATTATTCAGTTTAAATCAGCGTCTTTATTGATTCTGAAGCTTTATGTGTTAAACTAATAATAAACAGACGATATTATTAGTTTACATTCATCTCAGCAATCAGTCAATTTGAACAAACCTGCCTGAAGAACCCTACAGGACCATTTAGTCAAAGCTAAGATAAAACCTTTAAATGACCCTTAACCCAGAGGTCAGAGGTCAGAGGTCAGAGGTCACAGGAATTCTACCAACATAAAACCATGTTAAAGAAGACCAAAACTGTTTCTGCCTTATTACATGTCAACAATGTGGTTTAACCTAACCCTAACCCTTAACCTAACCCTTAACCTAACCTTAACCTAACCTTAACCTTCCCTTAACCTTCCCTTAACCTAAACACTACAGTTTGTTTTTTAAATGTTTTAAGCCCTTCACTCACCTGGTGTTTAGATACATGTGTGCATATATATTATGATATTTAATCGTATTACTTCTATGCACAAAATAATTCTTAACTTTTCCTTTTAAACGAATAAATAACGACATTGAAGTATATAAATAATAATATAATATTGTTTTATTTCTATAAGGTTATGTTGTAACACACCTCTCTTTTATCTAGCTGGACAACCGGAGGAGAGACCCTGGAGATCAGCTCCCGCCGTCCCGACTTTACGCCTTTAAACAATTTACACATTGATTTGATTTGATTTGATTTGATTTGATGGGATTTTAATTTAACATTAAGGTTTTAAATAAGGAACCCTTTAAAAGTGCCCATAAGACACACAATCCCCTTGTGCCCCTCGGACGTTTAAACCCAAACCTAACCTTACCTTAACCTTAACTCTAACCTTAACCTAACTTCTTTGTTTCTTGCATTTTTACCACTATTTATGTCACTTTCACCAACATTTGATTGATTATTTTAATACGTCTTTAGATGTTTCTTGTGCCCACCAATCTCATCATTTCTATATTTTTTAAATTAATTTCCTTTCTTTTTCTCCTCTCTAATTAAATATAAATAAATCAATCAATTAATGAATAAATAACAAATATCAAAAGATGAATAAATTCTATCATAAATATTACTAACTTACTTTATGGTTTTATGATGAGCAGTGTTTGACATAATACACTTTTATCTCTCTTTAATCTTTACAATCAGGGGAGAGACCACGAGGATCGGGAGTGCTTTTATTAAAATAGAATATTCCTGCTGTCTGTTTTTATTCTATTTTTAATCTCACTTATTTTATGCGTTATGCTTATTTCTCTCTCGGGATTTTAACCAATTTACTTTGGTTTTAATTAAGCAACATTTTTAAAGGGCCCCCAAACCCAGCTAGGAATATATATAATATATAATATAAAATATATAATATATAATATATATGTGTGTGTGACAACTTACCTGTGTGTCTGCCTGCGTTTTGTATTTAGTTGTATTTAGTTGCCATGCTGCCGTCAATCTTGTGTTAAAATTATCCTTAAACAAAATAAATATACAATAAATAAGTCTAGTTTTATTTTATTTTTTTAATTGTTATCATAAACGTCCATTTTTTACATACCGCACTTTTTATTATTCTTTATCCTTCAAGACTGGGGAGGAGGGGGGGGGTTACCATGGAGATCAGGAGAATTTAAATAAATAAATGACACTCTTTTTACCTTCATTTTTAATTTCTTATCTTTTATATCCCTTCATTTTATTATTTTATTACCTTTACTTGCCCCTTTTTAATTCTTTTTAGATTCTTTTATTTTTTCTCATTAACCAACTACTATGGTTTAAATTATAACCCTTTCTAAATGCCCACAATATCTCCAAGAAGGGAGGTGAGTCCCCACAAGGTGACTGCATTAACACACTGATGTCCCCACAACGTCAGAAATACACACACACACACACACAGACGGACTCACCTGTGCGGTCGGTCCATCGGTGTCGGGTCCTCAGGTGAGTCTGCAGCTGGCAGCAGAGCAGCCGGCTCTCTGAGAGGGTTCAGGTTCCAGCTGCAGACCGACAGCTGTAAGCCCCGCCCCCTCCCGTTAGCCCCGCCCCCTGCCTCAATGTCATCAAAACAAACACTCAGCTGCAGTTTGTTCTGAGTACAGGACCTGTGATGAAGTACTGATAGTTTAGTATGAGGTAGAAGTATAAAGTACAAGTACAAATGATTACACATTTTTTACAACCTAACCCTAGATTACCTTACCTTAACCTAACCTTAACTTAACCTAAACTTACCTTAACTTAACCTTAACCTAAACTTACCTTAACGTTATCATAAACTTACCTTAACCTTACTCTAACCTTAACCTTACCTTAATTTACCTTAACGTTAACCTAACCCTAAACTTACCTTACTCTAACCTTAACCTTAACCGTACCTTAACTTACCCTAACCTTACCTTAATTTACCTTAACGTTAACCTAACCCTTACCTTAACTTACCCTAACCGTAACCTAAACTTAACCTTACTCTAACCTTAACCTAACCGTAACCTAAACTTACCTTAACGTTAACCTAAACTTACCTTAACCTTACTCTAACCTTAACCTTACCTTAATTTACCTTAACGTTAACCTAACCCTAAACTTACCTTACTCTAACCTTAACCTAAACTTACTCTAACCTTAACCTTAACCGTACCTTAACTTACCCTAACCTTACCTTAATTTACCTTAACGTTAACCTAACCCTTACCTTAACTTACCCTAACCGTAACCTAAACTTAACCTTAACCTAACCGTAACCTAAACTTACCTTAACCTTACTCTAACCTTACCCTTACCGTAACTTACTCTAAATTACCCTAAACTTACCTTGATTTACCTTAACGTTAACCTAAACTTAACCTTACCTTACTCTAACCTTAACCTAAACTTACCTTAACGTTAACCTAACCCTTACCTTAACTTACCCTAACCGTAACCTAAACTTAACCTTACCTTAATTTACTTTAACCTGAACCTAAACTTACCGTAACTAAATAAGTAGAAAATATGACACGTTTTTTATAATGCATAAACACTGGTGACACTTTAAGGAGTACTTTTACCTTTAATACTACGAGTACATTTAGCTGATATACTTCTGTACATACTGTAACTGCAGTAGACGGTGACCAACGTGAGTATTATGGGATGTTACGACTTTAGAAGGAGAGACGGTGAGTTTTAATATATTCAGTGTTTATTATAGTGTTTGTAACGCAGCGCTCTGATTGGACGAGCAGAGCGGCGACGCCCCCTTCAGGACACAGACAGTCAACAAGCTGTAATATCTACTACACACACACACACACACACACACACGCACACGCACATGCACACACACACACATCTTTGGCAGGAAGCAGCTTCTTCTTCTGCTGAACAAATGACGACGCACACGGGAGCTGAACGGGATTGGACAGTGATGTCATCAGGAGGCGAAGCGTGCACACACGCACGCACACGCACACACAGACAGTATACAGTGTGTAATGTTTTTTATATCCAGGTGAACAGCTCCACCTGCACTCAACAGCAACACTGAAGGATTGTGGGTAATGAAGTTGAGGTAATAATGTTTTAAAACTGAAGTTTTAATCTCCGATGTAACTGACTAACGTTTACACTTCATCTTTACTCAGTCTCTCACGTTACACTTCATCTTTACTCAGTCTCTCACGTTACACTTCATCTTTACTCAGTCTCTCACGTTACACTTCATCTTTACTCAGTCTCTCACGTTACACTTCCCTTCTTTAACAGAAGGTCTTTAGAACCGTCTTCTCTGGAGGAGTTCGTGTGTGGTTCAGCGTCCTGATTTAAACTGGGATAAGTCAACGTTTAGTGTTTTGTGTCAATAAAACTAAAATAAAAGATAAAACTATTTCACTTTTTACTCACTCACTGCACCCCCCCCCGAACCCCCCACACGCTTGTTTGAGTCCCTGAACGCCCCACGTTCATGTTAGTCCCTGAACGCCCCACGCTCATGTTAGTCCCTGAACGCCCCACGCTCATGTTAGTCCCTGAACGCCCCACGCTCAGTCGTTTCATGTTGTAGATTTTAAAGACCTGTGAGACGAATCTGTAAAATTAGGACGGACTTGATTTGACGTCTGACGGGACATCGTGTCACATGACACGATGTCCCGTCACATGACACGTCAGAGCTCAACAAACAGAAGATCATTTCACTTTTTAAGGTGTTTTAATTTAAATTGTTTTTTAAGGCAGAATTCTAAAGTCGGTTTTAAAATGAAGTCTAATTTTTAAGGCGCTTGTTTTTCTCGCTGACGTTCAATAAGTGTGATCAGGTTTCAGGACGACACTAGAGCGGTTTAAAGAACACACAACGACTAAATCTCTTAATTTCTACCTTAAAACTGCAGATAATGATTCAATTAAGGCTTTTTAAGAGGCATAACTTACCCATTAATACTGATGCAATTAAGGTATTCTCATGATATTTTAAGGGCATAATTAATGGATAAATTAATGAATGGTAATATATTAAGATGAAGGTGTTAAATTAAGGATTAATTAATGGTTTATTTTGTTAATTAATTTGATCTTTTAAGGCATTTTTCTGAAAATTTAAGGCAAAATTTTGAATTTCGTCCGTTTTAATAAATCCTAATTTTTTAAGGCGTTTATTGTTGAACGCTGGCGCAGAGACTGATTAACACTGAACTCCTCGGTTTGTACATCGGTTACCATGACAACGCTAACATGGCGGTCGGCGGCGGAGCGTCGACGTTTTTCGAGTGGTTTAAAAGTGAGACAAGACGACACGTTTCATTCACTGACATCCCTTCATTTTTAAAAATTTAAATTCCATAAATTCACCCTTTAATAATGACGTAATTAAGAACAATGTAATGGGATGTTAAGGGATAATTAATGGATTGTAGATTTCATTATCTACAAGGTTTAAGAATCTTTTAAGGGTTAAAAAAAAGCCCTTAGAAATTGACCGAACAACATGAAAGCCATTCCTTCCAATGAAAGTTCAGTCAGCTTTCATACTATTTGGTCACCTTTAAGGTGTTTTTTTTACCCCTTAAAAACTCCATAACCACGTTAATAATCCATTAAAACCCTTTAATAATATATCATAAGACGATTTATTGATTAATTAACCCGAAACTTTAAGTTGAAACCTGAAAATTGTCCCTTAAAATGGTCCTTAATTGAATAATTAATCAGACGACGGTGTGACACACACACACACACACACACACACACACACACACACACACACACACGACTGATGATGAAACAGTTCAACTTTGTATGAGGTCATCACAGTGATGTCATCAGAGAGTTACAGAGCACTTTCACACACACACAAACCAAAGCCCAGTAATAATAATAATAATCAATAATAATATTAACAATAATCAATAACGGTGATAGAGCAGAAATCAACAACATCGTCCCATGTGGCTTCATCATCTTCATCATCATCATCATCAGTCCTTCGTGTCTCTGAGTGAAGTCCACTGAGTCCGTTCAGGTTGCAGACAGGAAGTCAGTCTGACGTCTCTAATGAACAGATTAATATTAACCCTTAATGAACAGATTAATATTAACCCTTAATGAACACCTGATCACCTCCAGGTAAGCTCCTCTAATTAAGACACTAACGAGCTGGCTAATTAACAAACTCACCTGTCAATTAACAATCTGACTCGTTAACCGACTAACTAACATACCGACCTGTTAATTAACCCCCGACCCCCCCACTCTGACCCCGTTCCTCTTCAGTCTACCAGACCTCGCAGCGCCTCCCGGTGTTCATGGGCGTCCCCGCGGGACAGTTGAAGTGGCGGCTGAAGTCCGGCGAGTTGGCGAGCGTGCCGATGACTCGGTACCGGGGGGGGCTGTGGGGGTCGGTCACCAGGCCCTCGTGAGCGCTCTCTGGCGTTCGCACTGAACACCACACCTGAGGAAAAAAAACACACAAACAGGAAGTTGATTTTCTCCACTTCGTTTCCCTTCACTCTTTACCGGGACGTGTTCGCTGCTTCCTGATTGTTGTTCTAACCAGTCAGGAGCGACTGACTGTGGTAGATGTTGTTAGCAACAGTTAGCTTTTAGTTTATCTGCACAATAATGACAAAATTAAAATAGAAAAAAAGAAACAGTTATTACAGGAAGGAAGCCTGAAAGGCTCATTCAGAGTCCTCCCCTATTTAACAAATATAAAATTACATTATTATTCAGAATAAGTAGAATTGTACGACCAACAGAAGCATCTTTCCACGAGGTTCAACATGCCCTAAAAACAGGTTACACAAAGGTATTCAGTGAATTCAGACCCGTACGTTTGATAAAAACATGTCTCGATGTAAAACAATCAGGGCTGTCAATCGATTAGAATATTTAATTGTGATTCATCTTGATTAACTGTGGACAGTCATGTGATTAATCGTGTATTACATTTTTTTTTTTTTTTAATAAATCAACTTTATTTGATGAATATTACTCATCAGTTCCTCCCTCTGTTTGAAAGGCTAAACGCCGACAAATATGGACTGGAGCTGAGTACTTCGTTAGATTAAAAACTAGGGCTGTTTACACCAGTAACTTGGTAAAAAAACGTCAAAAGTAAGACTTTTTATTTATTATTTAACCTGTTTGTGCATCGGCTTTTCGTTGCAGCGGGGCGACTTGTTAGGCACTAAAAATAGCACCGCTGCATGAGACGCACTAATCTTGTCGATTAACGGTCAATAATCGGTTAACGAGGCTCGGTTATCGGTTAGAATTTTTTTTTCTAAATTAGCATCCCTAATTTGCATATCTGGAGGTCAGAGGTCAAGGGACCCCTTTGAAAATGGCCATGACCAACATTTAGCGTAAGTTTGGAGCGTTATTAAATCAGCGTGTCATCAGCATATAAGTTGAGTCTACATCAGGACAAGCAGAACGTGGGTCATCACTAGAACCAGAAGTGGACCCAGTATAGAGTCCTGAGGGACACTTTCTGCTCAGAGGGTCAATGAGGTGTCTCACCTGAGCAAATCCCACAAAGAAGAGCTGATCGTTGGTCAGGTTGACGGCAGGAAGCCTCTTCTCCTCTCCGTTCCTCTGGACCCACGACCGATAGGCCTGAAGGAAAAACATCACTTTAGTCCTGATTAGGTCGGGAACATATGACGAGGTGCGGTTCTGGAACGAGGCCGTTCAGCTCACTGTGTTTTGGTTCTGATGAGTCAGGTTCACTTTGTTATGATTTGAGCATATTAGAGCTGTCGAAGTTAATGAGATGATAACGCAAACTTGTTTTAACACCACTAATTTCTTTAACGTATTAACACAACTTGTGATTTTTAGGCTGTAGCGGCTCAGTGTTAAAGCTAGAGTGAAGATACTGGTTTCATCTGAAAATAGAAAACCTAAAGAAACCGTTGGTACCAACCATTTCATACTACTACTACTAGTAGACTACCTTTACTAGATGCACCATTAAAGTGTTGAACAAATAAAATATCCCAAAAATATCCAAATATATATTAGTAGAATATCCCAAGCAATAGTTAAAATATCGACAAAAATAGTTAAAATATCCCCAAATAATATTAGTAAAATAGCAGAAACATATAAGCAAAGGGTCAGACAAACATTTGTAAAATATCCAAAATAATATCATTAAAATATCCCAAAAATATTTGTAAATACTCCAAAGAAAATTAGTAAAATATCCCCCTAATTGTAAAATAGCAGAAACATATTAGTGCTAGAGTGAAGATATATAGCATATTTGTCCATTCCCATGTTGATAAGAGGATTAAATACTTGACTAATCTCCCTTAAGGTTCATTTAGAACAGATAAAGAATGTGTGATTAATCACTATGACCTATAGATAATCATGTGATTGATGGATTGAGCTCTAGTTCATACTAACATGGTATGCAGCCTTCAGTCCTCCGTTGTCGGCGATGTTTTCTCCGAGCGTCTGTTTCCCGTTGATGTGTTCCCCGTTGACGGTGTAGCGGTTGTACTGATCCATCATGCACTCGGTTCTCTGACGGAACGCCTCCACCGACGAGTTCTGCCACCACGGCCTCAGGTTACCTTCTTTATCGTACTCACGACCTGCCGGCAGGAGGGAGGACATCTTTACGTCTTCACGTCACCTCTCTCTGTCGTGATAATCTAACGCTGCGTTCACCGTCACCTCTCTCTCTGTCGTGATAATCTAACGATGCGTTCACCGTCACCTCTCTCTCTGTCGTGATAATCTAACGCTGCGTTCACCGTCACCTCTCTCTCTGTCGTGATAATCTAACGCTGCGTTCACCGTCACCTCTCTCTCTGTCGTGATAATCTAACGCTGCGTTCACCGTCACCTCTCTCTCTGTCGTGATAATCTAACGATGCGTTCACCGTCACCTCTCTCTGTCGTGATAATCTAACGCTGGGTTCACCGTCACCTCTCTCTGTCGTGATAATCTAACGCTGCGTTCACCGTCACCTCTCTCTGTCGTGATAATCTAACGCTGGGTTCACCGTCACCTCTCTCTGTCGTGATAATCTAACGCTGGGTTCACCGTCACCTCTCTCTGTCGTGATAATCTAACGCTGCGTTCACCGTCACCTCTCTCTGTCGTGATAATCTAACGCTGGGTTCACCGTCACCTCTCTCTGTCGTGATAATCTAACGCTGCGTTCACCGTCACCTCTCTCTGTCGTGATAATCTAACGCTGCGTTCACCGTCACCTCTCTCTCTGTCGTGATAATCTAACGCTGGGTTCACCGTCACCTCTCTCTGTCGTGATAATCTAACGCTGCGTTCACTGTCACCTCTCTCTGTCGTGATAATCTAACGATGCGTTCACTGTCACCTCTCTCTGTCGTGATAATCTAACGCTGGGTTCACCGTCACCTCTCTCTGTCGTGATAATCTAACGCTGGGTTCACTGTCACCTCTCTCTGTCGTGATAATCTAACGCTGCGTTCACTGTCACCTCTCTCTGTCGTGATAATCTAACGCTGCGTTCACTGTCACCTCTCTCTGTCGTGATAATCTAACGCTGGGTTCACCGTCACCTCTCTCTGTCGTGATAATCTAACGCTGGGTTCACTGTCACCTCTCTCTGTCGTGATAATCTAACGCTGGGTTCACCGTCACCTCTCTCTGTCGTGATAATCTAACGCTGCGTTCACTGTCACCTCTCTGTTGTGATAATCTAACGCTGGGTTCACCGTCACCTCTCTCTGTCGTGATAATCTAACGCTGGGTTCACCGTCACCTCTCTCTGTCGTGATAATCTAACGCTGGGTTCACTGTCACCTCTCTCTGTCGTGATAATCTAACGCTGGGTTCACCGTCACCTCTCTCTGTCGTGATAATCTAACGCTGCGTTCACTGTCACCTCTCTGTCGTGATAATCTAACGCTGGGTTCACCGTCACCTCTCTCTCTGTCGTGATAATCTAACGCTGCGTTCACTGTCACCTCTCTGTCGTGATAATCTAACGCTGCGTTCACTGTCACCTCTCTGTTGTGATAATCTAACGCTGCGTTCACTGTCACCTCTCTGTTGTGATAATCTAACGCTGCGTTCACCGTCACCTCTCTCTCTGTCGTGATAATCTAACGCTGCGTTCACTGTCACCTCTCTGTTGTGATAATCTAACGCTGGGTTCACTGTCACCTCTCTCTGTCGTGATAATCTAACGCTGGGTTCACTGTCACCTCTCTGTTGTGATAATCTAACGCTGGGTTCACTGTCACCTCTCTCTGTCGTGATAATCTAACGCTGGGTTCACTGTCACCTCTCTCTGTCGTGATAATCTAACGCTGGGTTCACCGTCACCTCTCTCTCTGTCGTGATAATCTAACGCTGCGTTCACTGTCACCTCTCTCCGGCGTGATAATCTAACGCTGCATTCACTGTCACCTCTCTCTGTCGTGATAATCTAACGCTGCGTTCACTGTCACCTCTCTCCGGCGTGATAATCTAACGATGCGTTCACTGTCACCTCTCTGTCGTGATAATCTAACGCTGCGTTCACTGTCACCTCTCTCTGTCATGATAATCTAACGCTGCGTTCACTGTCACCTCTCTGTCGTGATAATCTAACGCTGCGTTCACTGTCACCTCTCTCTGTCGTGATAATCTAAGGCTGCGTTCACTGTCACCTCTCTCTGTCATGATAATCTTACTAACACGTCACCATGGTTACTAACACGTCACCATGGTTACTAGGAGGAGAGAGCCACAGTAACTGGCTGAACGCTGCAGGAACACTTTAAACATCCTGACCACGTCGTCACCTCCAGCAGGAAGTGGACATGTGACAGGAAGTAAACCGGACTCACCCTGATCATCGAAGGCGTGCGTGAGCTCGTGACCCATCACCACCCCGATCCCACCAAAGTTCAACGCCCTGAAAACACACACATCATAAACAAGTTTAAAACGTTTCTCCAAAGACCTGGAGAGTCCAGAAACCAGAGACCTGGGTCCCTATATCGTACACCCGGCGCAGCGCAACTCCCATTGCTAGTTTCAGGCTGACACAGCTTCACGCCCGGCGCCCACGTTGTGTTAGCAGCAGATGTACTTGCGCCCATCTGTGCGCTTTGTTGGCGCATCGCTATCGTGAGGCAGCAGAAAGTGATGGCTCCATTAATCAACAGAAACCTGGTCTAAGGTCTGCTTCAGTAGGCAGAATGTTTTCGGCATCATTGGGCAAAACAATTGGGCTCGCTTCACCAATTTGCCGAATCTGCCTTTTAGCGATGCTCCCGGTGCAGCTACACCTGACTTTATAAAGGGAAGAGGATCTTAGACCAGGCTTCTGTTGATTAATGGAGCCATCAGACCAGCAGACCAGCATGACCTCTGATCGGTTTCCTGTTTCGCCCAAAACACAACTATGATTAATTAAGAGACTAATTTCAACCCTTTGACCCTTGCGCCTTACTTTGCGCCCAGATTATGCGCTGCTTAACTCGTAAAACTGGATTTGGGACACGCCCTAAATCCACTTTAGACCTTTAGATGGTTTAAATAGGGCCCTGTAGGGTTCATCCTCTGGAGAGCAGGAAGGAGATCAGGAACCTTCCTCACAATCTAGTCTGATTATTGTTAATCTGTGTTTGTATGAACGGACTCAGCTGATAAACATGAATGATCAGTAATTACTGTTTTACAGGTGTAATGAGTCATAAATCCCTGACGGACAGACAGGTGGACGGACAGACAGGTGGACAGACAGACAGGTAGATATGGAGGTAAACAGACTTGGGGTGGTCGTGGGCGTAGAAAGGAGCTTGCAGGATCCCAGCAGGGAAGACGATGCCGTTCTTAGTGGGCATGTAGTAGGCATTAACTGTAGGAGGAGTCATACTCCACCTGAGAGGAGAGGAGACAAGGAGAGGAGGAGACAAGGAGAGGAGATGAGGAGCAGATCTTTTCACAAAGCTTCTTCTACCACCGAGGTGTTCCTGCCGGTGGCCATAAAACTGTGATTTAATCTCAATAAACGGATCAAAATGATGCTGAAATAACTACATAATGATGCCGATTAGTAAAAAGTCTGAATTCATGCTTCGTCAGGTCTGTTACCATGACGACAAGCAGACAACTGTTAAAATGCTTGTTTTCTGAATGGAGTCTGGATGGATCAGAGCCAGGCTATGTAGCTGCTCCATCAACACTCAACATGACGTCATCTAGAGACGTTGTTGTTTCTACCAGAGACAGTCTGTGGTTTCTGTTCTCTGGACAGATGTGATGGACTATCAGAGCTCTGGGTGACCACAGACACAAACAACATTTATTTATCCTCCATTTCTGATTCAACAACGTCAGGACGTCAGTGACCATTTGCGTCTCCCGGCGTGAAATTTGGGTCAATTCAAAGACGCTAAAGAACTGAAGTTCTCTTCGCTCTTGGTGTGAACACAGCGTTAGTCAGGACTCCCTAATCTCAATGGGACTATTCTGGATAAATATTCAGGTTCAATAAATACATTTTAAAAAGATAAATGTGTGTATTTGTCAGTGTGTGACTGTTTCTGTTGGTGTGTATTACTGGTTTTCGTCATTATTACTGGTCTTTGTTGGGAGTCTTCCTCAGCTGGTCGGCCATCACTCGGGCTGAGAAGTTGTAGAAGTTCAACATGTTCTGGAAGAAGCTGTCGTCTGACACGTCATACTGAAACACAACATGTTAGAGCATGAACAGCATGACCAGCATGAACAGCATGACCAGCAGACCAGCAGACCAGCATGAACAGCATGACCAGCAGACCAGCATGACCAGCATGAACAGCATGACCAGCATGACCAGCAGACCAGCATGAACAGCATGACCAGCAGACCAGCATGACCAGCATGAACAGCATGAACAGCATGACCAGCATGACCAGCATGAACAGCATGACCAGCATGAACAGCATGAACAGCATGAACAGCATGACCAGCATGACCAGCATGAACAGCATGACCAGCATGAACAGCATGACCAGCAGACCAGCAGACCAGCATGACCAGCATGACCAGCATGAACAGCATGACCAGCATGACCAGCATGACCAGCATGACCAGCATGACCAGCAGACCAGCATGAACAGCATGACCAGCATGAACAGCATGACCAGCATGAACAGCATGAACAGCATGAACAGCATGAACTGCATGAACAGCATGAACAGCATGACCAGCATGAACAGCATGAACAGCATGAACAGCATGAACAGCATGACCAGCATGACCAGCAGACCAGCATGAACAGCATGAACAGCATGACCAGCATGACCAGCAGACCAGCATGACCAGCATGAACAGCATGACCAGCATGAACAGCATGAATAGCATGAACAGCATGACCAGCATGACCAGCATGACCAGCATGACCAGCATGACCAGCATGACCAGCATGAACCGCATGACCAGCATGACCAGCATGACCAGCATGAACCGCATGACCAGCATGACCAGCATGACCAGCATGAACAGCATGACCAGCATGACCAGCATGAACAGCATGACCAGCATGACCAGCATGAACCGCATGACCAGCATGAACAGCATGAACAGCATGAACAGCATGACCAGCATGACCAGCATGACCAGCATGACCAGCATGACCAGCATGAACAGCATGACCAGCATGACCAGCATGACCAGCATGACCAGCATGACCAGCATGAACAGCATGACCAGCATGAACAGCATGAACAGCATGACCAGCATGAACAGAATGACCAGCATGACCGGCATGACCAGCATGAACAGAATGACCAGCATGACCAGCATGACCACTCACCCCGTCAAACACGTCGTCCAGCTCTTTGGGGTCCAGGATGAATTCTGGGAAACCGATCATATCGTAGATCGCGTCTGCCTAACGAGGGACAAACAGACACAGTGAGACCAATCAGCACCTTTACTCCACCTGTCTGTCCCCCTGTCTGTGTACCTGTCTGTCCCCCTGTCTGTGTACCTTGTCTTTAGCAGCCTGTCTCGTGTGCTTGTCCATCCAGCTAAGTCGATCCAGAGCTTCTTTAAACGCTGAGCGGATCTCATTAATCATCTCCTCGGCCTGAGAGAGACAGAGAGACATGTGATGAACCAGATCAGACCTGTACCAGGTCCAGGACCATCTGGTCCAGGACCAAAAAACAGACTACGTGTTTCAAACAGTGCTGGGACTCACGATCTCTTTGCTGTGTTTGTCGAAGGTCGCCTTAACGAAGAGCGCTCCCAGAGCGAAGCCCAGCGTGTCGTCAGTGTTCCCGATACAGGTCTGCCAGCGGGGGGTGCAGGACTGTAACAAACCAACCAGTTACAGGCGGGTCAAACCAGTTAGAGCCAGATCAAACCAGTTAGAGCCAGGTCAAACCAGTTAGAGCCAGGTCAAACCAGTTAGAGCCAGATCAAACCAGTTAGAGCCAGATCAAACCAGTTAGAGTCAGATCAAACCAGTTACAGGCGGGTCAAACCAGTTAGAGCCAGGTCAAACCAGTTAGAGCCAAGTCAAACCAGTTAGAGCCAGATCAAACCAGTTAGAGCCAGGTCAAACCAAATAGAGCCAGGTCAAACCAGTTAGAGCCAGATCAAACCAGTTAGAGCCGGGTCAAACCAGTTAGAACCAGATCAAACCAGTTAGAGCCAGGTCAAACCAGTTAGAGCCAGGTCAAACCAGTTAGAGCCAGATGAAACCAGTTAGAGCCAGATCAAACCAGTTAGAGCCAGATCAAACCAGTTAGAGCCAGATCAAACCAGTTACAGGTAGTAGCAGACCAGGCGTAGCTTCCTGGGTCCCAAAACCAGTTAGCACTAGGGATGTCACGGTACCAGAAATCTAGTAGTCGATACCAATACCAGGGAATTTACACGATTCTCGATACCAATTTGATACCACGGTAAAAAAAACAATAAATCCCATGTAATTCAACACGCACTCCGTTATTAAAACATTTGAACATTATAAAACACAGAGGCATGTAGCCTTTAAGTAATAAATAAAAAGAAACGTCTATTAACATATTAAAACAGAGCAGTGTTATGAAGCCTTCAAGTATTTAAAACCAACCACATCGTCTGGACGTCTGGACGTCTGGATGTCTGATATCTGGACGTCTGGATGTCTGATATCTGGACGTCTGGATGTCTGATATCTGGACGTCTGGATGTCTGATATCTGGACGTCTGGATGTCTGATATCTGGACGTCTGGATGTCTGATATCTGGACGTCTGGATGTCTGATATCTGGACGTCTGGATGTCTGATATCTGGACGTCTGGACGTCTGGACGTCTTTGAGGTGTTTTGCTAAATTGGAAGTATTTCCTCCTTTGTAAAGAAAAGTACGACGGCACGTTACTGCACCGCATTCTGTTTTTTGCGGATCTATTATTACTCCTTATATCCGCCGCGAATGCAAAGTACCTCCATACCCGACTCTCGCTATTTGTTCAACGAGTTGAGGCGGAGGTAGCGCTGCAGCAGCCGCCATCTTTCACGTCTGGTGTTGTTGTTTTTTTCCGTGCTGTTACGGCGTTCTTCTTCTTCCTTCATTTCACGGTAGATGAGAACTCTTGTAAGCGTATACTGACTCCATTAGATCCAGAAGAATCACATCTCCAGTACCTCCGCTCCGGTACCAAACGACCATTACAGGCACCGTTCGGTACCGAAGAAAACCAGTACCGTCACATTTTTTTAATTTTGGTACTGAGTTGGTACTGAAGTATCGGTTCTCGTGACATCCCTAGTTAGAACCAGTCAGAACTTTTAATAACAAGACAGAGCTAGTTAGAGCAGGTTAGAGCAGGTTAGAGCAGGTTAGAGCCAGCTGGAGGCATTCACAGACCAGTAAGAACCCGGTTTCCCATCAACACCAGTATAGGTAGAACCTTCCTGGGGTCTAGGATCAGTCAGAACCAGCTACAGACTACTGGAACCAGTTCCCACATTAGCACCAGAACAGACGTAGCTTATCGGGGTTCAAAACCAGTTGCAACTGTTTAAAACAAAATAGTTAGAGCCAGTTACGGCAGATTTTAACCAGTTTAAACTGGCAGACCAGTCAGAACCTGGTTAGAACCAGCAGAGGTAGAACCTTCCTGGTTTCCAAAACCAGTTGGAAGAAGATAGAGAACAATTAAAACCAATTAATGGCTCATTCATTAGCTTTTCCAGTAACACCAGTGATAGCAAGTTAAAACCAGCTTAAATCCACCAGAACCAATTACAGCACTTTGGAACCACTTAGAAGTGGGTAACCAGTTAGAACGCATTAAAACCAGTTAGAAGAAATAAATAGAAACCAGTAGAACCAGTTAAAGTTCCACCAACAGGACTGGGACTGGACTGGGAGGAGGAGCCCCGACCGTAGTCATAGTATCATTATACCTGCTGTAGTAGAAGAAATAACTCTGTCAGTACAACAGTAGTAGTATCTGTAGTATTCATCGCTGTAAGAGTAGTAGTACTTGTAGTACTACTGCAGTAGAAGTAGTAGTACTTGTAGTAGTACTGCATTAGAAGTACCTTCTTGGTCCCGTAGAGACTCTCCAGCAGTTTGTCCTGAGCGTTCTCGAAGCGTTGATCCAAACTGGCCACGCTCTTCTGAACCAGAGTCCACATCATGTAGTTATTCAGCAGACTGGGAGACAGACAGACAGACAGGTGGTCAGACAGACAGACAGACAGACAGACAGGTGGTCAGACAGACAGACAGGTGGTCAGACAGACAGACAGACAGACAGACAGACAGACAGACAGGTGGTCAGACAGACAGACAGACAGACAGACAGACAGACAGACAGGTGGTCAGACAGACAGACAGATAGACAGACAGACAGACAGACAGGTGGTCAGACAGACAGACAGATAGACAGACAGACAGGTGGTCAGACAGACAGACAGACAGACAGACAGGTGGTCAGACAGACAGACAGATAGACAGACAGACAGACAGACAGGTGGTCAGACAGACAGACAGATAGACAGACAGACAGGTGGTCAGACAGACAGACAGACAGACAGACAGGTGGTCAGACAGACAGACAGATAGACAGACAGACAGACAGACAGGTGGTCAGACAGACAGGTGGTCAGACAGACAGACAGATAGACAGACAGACAGACAGGTGGTCGGTGGTGTTCCTGACCTGCGGTCCGTCCTGTTGATGAGGTCAGAGACCTGCTGCAGGTACTCTCTGGCGTACAGGACGACAGGTTCAGTGTCGTTCAGCTCCAGAGGGGACAGAGAGGACGACAGGTAGTCCAACCACTCCACGGCCGGAGCCAGCAGCTGAAACACCACAGAAGAAGAGACGTCACATACGCAGGAAACAGAATCACGTGTCAGACGTCACTAATTTCTTTAACACAACTTGTGATTTTGAAGTTGTAGCGGCTCAGTTTTAACGCTAGAGTGAAGATCCTGGTATCATAGTAAACTATAAACCTGATGAGTTTACTTTTTTGTAGGTTTTAAGAATAGAAACTGACTTTTTTACACCCAACGTTACAATGTGTTTCTGTCAGTGCTGTCAAACATAACGCACATTTGTTTTTAACGCCACTAAGTTCTTCAACGCATTAAGGCAATCGATCCTTCGGAGGTTGTAGCGGGCTCTACATACTGGTATGATATGAAACTAAAGGAATCTAATGAATTCATCGGTACCAACCATATCAAACCAGCTTGTCAAGAGGCTAAATAACGCTCAAAACTTACGCTTGTCCGAAAAAAAGTCTGAAAAATGTTGGAGAAAAAAAGTCTGAAAAATGGCCCAAAAAATGATCCCCAAAATTTTCGAGAAATGTCTGAAAATGTGCAAAAAAAAAGTCTAAGAAAAGTCCGGAAAATGTGGAAAAAGGAGGTTAAATAACGCTCCAAACGTATGCTCAGTTTTGATGATGATGTCGTGTCCATTTTAAAAGGGGTCTACTTAACAAATCTCCCTTTAAGGTACATTTTGAACAGATAAAAAAACACGATTGCATTTTTATTCGATCAACAGCCCTAATATATATATTATATATATATATATATATATATATATATATATTAGTTATATATATATATATATATATATATATATATATATATAAAATATATATATATATATATATATATATATATAACTAATATATATATATATATATATTAGTTATATATATATATATATATATAACTATATATATATATATATATATATATATATATATAT
Source organism: Sebastes fasciatus (assembly GCF_043250625.1). NCBI lineage: Eukaryota > Metazoa > Chordata > Actinopteri > Perciformes > Sebastidae > Sebastes > Sebastes fasciatus. The sequence continues at coordinate 1,090,501 of NC_133801.1, forward strand.
TAAGGAAGGGAAGTCTTGGATATAATACATGTGATATTTTACAGTAGATCAAGTTCTTTACTGATGTTCACTTCTAGCGTCTTAAAATCAAACTATCCCTCTGGACCAGACCCGTCCGTCCACCCGTCCACCGTCTCTGTCTCAGTCAGTAATCCTGAGTGTGGGAGCAGACTGCACCCCCCGGGGGGGAGACGCTGAGATGAAAAACTAATCTCCAAACAGTCAAACTGAGCAGAAAGGAGAAACGCCTCTCATGCTGGTTTTCTTTCATGTGAGTTTTCTTGTATTTAATAAGAGTTGTCCGGTGGTTTAACCAGAGAGAGGAGGCTCGTCTCTGTTTCCCAGCAGAGGGCGCTGGAGGCTCAGACAGTGTTGGGGCAGCTGAGCTGAAATATTCAGAACAAAATGTGCATTTTGCAATAAAAGCAACAACAGATGTCGGTTCATATGTTATGAAAAGATATACGGTAGATATCAGAGCGCTGCAGCTTGGGCCCCTGAGCATGGATGTATATAGAGAGACGTGGACACAGCGTTGGAGGCTCCGTTCATTCCTACCAGAGTGTCTCAGTGGAGCATGAAGACAAAATGACTTGACTTCCGAGTGGGGTAAGTACCCGGATCTTCTGGGGATCTTCCTCATCCATTGGGCCCATGGAGCAGTCGCCATAGCGTCCGCTCGGTCACATGACTCGGTCACACGACTCGGTCACATGACTCGGTCACGGGGTCGCAGCAGTCAGCCCTCGCTCCAGCCTCGGTCTGGGTCTCAGTCACATGAACAGAGGAACGGAGGAACGGGAAATAACTCTGGATTCAGATCAAAATAAATGATCCTCTGAGTTACAGACGTCTCTCTCCCAATGGAAGTCTACGGGGAAAGACTTTTTGGGCTCAATGGCATCACGTGACGGACACGGAGGTTGTAGTAACGCAGCCATTTTTCAAAATGGCCATCTAATAGGTGCTTAATATCCCTAAATGTGGCAGAAAACTGATTTTCTGAGTCTTGTCGTGACTCAGAAAGTTTTGGACTCAGAAATTTGCGAGAAAAAAACTTGGATATTCTCTGAGATTATAAAGTCGTGAATTTTGCGTAAACACGTAGAAAATAAACCCTACAGGCGGTCGCCTAGCGAAAAAAATAATAGTCTGAGAATATCAACATCTTCCCCAGACATATTATAAAATTACGAAGTAAAACAATATACGACTAAAATTACAATATATTCACTTATTATGCACTGAAACATTAACCGCCAAGGCCTCCGCCATTTCTGACTAAGTCAGCAAACTCGTGAACTCGGAGCTTTCAGGAACTTTCCTTCCTTTTCTGCTAATAGATCTTTCCTATATGTTCCACACGGGTCCTCTAAACGTGAATTTATCATGACGCCAGAGGTGTGAGCTGACCTGTCCACACTCATCTGTCCATAAACAATACTCCTGATAAACAACGTTGACTTTTTACGATCCAGGACGAAGACAAAGAGACGAACGTGCACCGCCGACACTGATCTGAATCCATGAAGGCTGAAGTCTCCTTCACGCTCATATCGGCCAGGTTTATATAATAATAACCTGTTATCTAACCTCCCTCTCTCTCCGCCGCCGCCGCCACAGAGATGCAGGCACATGGCAACAGCTCTTGGCAACAGTTGCCATGGTGACCCCAGAAGCATCTGCAGCCCTGAAGGACAGAGAGCTGCAGCAGAGAGAGAGGGAGAGAGAGAGAGGGAGAGAAAGAGAGAGAGAGAGAGAGAGTGAGAGACGGGAGAGAGGGAGAGTGAGGGAGAGAGGGAGAGAGAGAGAGAGAGAGAGAGAGAGAGAGAGAGAGAGTGAGAGAAAGAGAGGGAGAAAGAGAGAAACTGCACTCTGCTGCAGATGAAACGGTGACGCTGCAGACGCATCGACAGTGATGGACGACGTGGAGAATCAACACATGTTCACCAGGAGGAGGATGAAGAACACCCATCAGTGTTCACATCTGGAGGTTCACATCTGGAGGTTCACATCTCTTTCTTTATTTATCCTCCAAAAGCACATAAAGAAATGATGCCGGGACAGTGAGTTAGACCTAAATGAAGCAACATTACCTGGTGACTCACTGAACTATAGAAGATTATGATCCACTCCATAAAGGTAGCGGGTTCTATCTCAGCCCCGCCTACATCCTTCTACCAGGGTTAACGATAACAGAGTCCAGCTGATGGATGTCTGGAGTTCTGCAGGTGTTTGCTCATAAACTAAAGAACTGGACACGTTAACAAGTTGACCTGATGAGAAGTCAGAGGATGAACCACAATCCATCACATCTGTGTTTCAGGTGTTTCAATATTTCAGGTGTTTCAATGTTTCAGGTGTCTCAGGTGTTTCAGGTGTTTCAGTGTTTCAGGTGTCTCAGGTGTTTCAGTGTTTCAGGTGTTTTAGGTGTTTCAGGTGTCTCAGGTGTTTCAGGTGTTTTAGGTGTTTCAGGTGTCTCAGGTGTTTCAGGTGTCTCAGGTGTTTTCAGGTGTTTTCAGGTGTTTTAGGCATTTCAGGTGTTTCAGTGTCTCAGGTGTCTCAGGTATTTCAGGTGTCTCAGGTGTTTCAGGTGTCTCAGGTGTTTCAGGTGTCTCAGGTGTCTCAGGTGTTTCAGTGTCTCAGGTGTTTCAGGTGTCTCAGGTGTCTCAGGTGTCTCAGGTGTTTCAGGTGATTCAGGTGTTTCAGGTGTCTCAGGTGTTTCAGTGTCTCAGGTGTTTCAAGTGTCTCAGGTGTCTCAGGTGTCTCAGGTGTTTCAGGTGCTGGTGAGCTCACCTGTAGTTCAGAGATGGTGACCTTGTGGTAGATCTTCTCCTCGTCTCGGCGTTGGTCCTGTGGGACGGTGATGTTGGCGAGCGCCGTCTCGAACTCCAGAATCTGCTGCATCTGAAGCTGCGTGGAGCTCCTCTCGCCCCCCAGCAGCATCCCCAGCTCCACCATGTAGTCCAGGTACGCCACCAGCACCTGCCGTTTCAACAGAACATACCTGCGATATGAAGTCGACACTCTGAATAAATGTTAACCGGCTCAGCTCGTCTCAGGTGTATTGACCCATCCCAGAGTTCTCACCTTCTCATTGGCTGTCTTGTTGAGGTAATAGTCCCTGGACGGCAGGAAGAGTCCTGATTGGTCCAACTGGGCACAGGAGATCAACAGGTGAGTGATATCTAACATAAGTCACCACAGAGTGCATTCAGGGGCTGTTCTGGTTCAGTTTATCTCCTTGTGATGTAAATTACGGCTGTTAATAGATTCAAATATTTAATCACGATTAATCTCAAATTGAAGAATCTGACTCCACATTGACGATAATAGAATAATATAACATTCCAATAGTATATATAATACTTTGAAAGGAGCCATTCTGCTTAAACTTTTACTTTTAATACTTCAAGAGCAATATGCTGACGACACGCTGATTTAACGCTCAGAATTTATGCTTCATTTTGGTGAGGAAAAACTCTCTGACCTCAAGATATGTGAATGTGTGAGGGTTTTTGTCCCAAAAAAAAGTCTGAAAAATGTAAAAAAAAAAAAAAAGGCTGACAAATATTCGAATAATGTTCGCAATAAAAATCTGAAAAACATCTGAAAAAAGTCTTAAAAATGTCCGGCGCCTGGGTTAGCTCAGTTGGTAGAGCGGGCGTCCATGTATTAAGGCTTGGTCCTGACCGCGGCGGCCCGGGTTCGAATCCGACCTGTGGCCCTTTCCGCATCCACTCTCCCTCTCCCCCCTTTCACGACTCTATCCACTGTCCTGTCATAAAAAAAATGGAAAATGCCCCCAAAAAAATAACTTTAAAAAAAAAAAAAAAAAGTCCGAAAAAGTAAAAAGAAAAGTCAAAAAATGGTCCGAAAAAAGGTCTGAAAATGTCCAAAAAATGTCAGAAAGATATCCGAAAAATGTTTGCAATAAAAATCTGAAAACAAGTCTTAAAAATGTCTGAAAAAGTGTGAAACAAAATGTCCATAAAAATAAAAAAATTGTCCAAAAAAAAGTCTCAAAAATTAATGAAAAATGTCAAAAAAAGTCTGAAAATGTCCGAAAAATGTCTGGAAAAGAATCTGAAAAAAAAAGATCCGAAAAAAGCCTGAAAAATGTCAAAAAAATTAAAAAATGGTCCGAATAAAGTCTAAAAAAAGTCTGAAAAAAGAATCCTCAAAAAGTCTTAGAAAAGCCCAAAAATGTCTGAAAAAGTGTGAAACATTAAAAAGAAAAGTCAAAAAATGGTCCGAAAAATGTCTGAAAAATGTCAAAAAAGTCTGAAAATGTCCGAAAAATATCCGAAAAATGTTTGCAATAAAAAAAAAAAAGTCTAACAAATGTCTGAAAAAGTGTGAAAAATGTAAAAAAAAAAAGAATAAGAAAAAAGTCTGAAAAAAAATCTGAAAAACATCTGAAAAAATGTATGAAAAATGTCAATAAAAATAAAAAAATTGTCCAAAAAAAAGTCTCAAAAATGAATGAAAAATGTCAAAAAAGTCTGAAAATGTCCGAAAAAAGTTGGGAAAAGAATCTGAAAAAGTCTTAAAAATGTTGGAAGAAAATGTTTCAAAGATAATATCGCGTTAGCTTTGACAGCCCTGATGTAAATACATTAATATTCCTGTCGATACTCTAAAGTTGATTTCAACGTGATACTTTTAGAATTTATATACATATACTACTTTAATCATGAAGGATTGGACGGTTGTCTAAAAGTCAAAAGTTTTAGTGCATCAGTTCGTGGTGCTAAAATATCGTAAGTACTTCATCAACTTCCTGTGTTCTGGTTCTGGTTCTGGTTCTGGTTTACCTGGATGACGTTGCTGTTGGAGTTTTTGGGATCAGCATTGACTCCGACACTGAAGAAAGGCTGAGCTCGGTACGGACCAGAAACCGTCTTCAGAACCTCCATAAAGTTGTCCTTCTCCCAGGGACCCGTCATGTTCCAGCCGCCGATCTACAGAACCAAACAGAGTCCAGATGTTCATCACAGGACAAACGTACTGATGATTTACATATGATTACAGATTATCCCCACTTCAGATCACCTTTATCATAAATATAATTATATAAGAGAATATAGTTACTCATCTCTTCACCAACCTACTGGTGTACGAGTTATTATTTTAATAATAAAGAAAAATGCTGTTACTTTTGAAGATTTGTTACCAAGTTACTGGTGTTTGATTATTATTTTAATAATAAATAATAAATCTATTTGTATAAATAAAATAAAATAAAATATGAATTTGTTACATTTTGTTTCATAAAGTTAAGTAAAAAATGTTTAAGTCAGGCCTGATGTTTCCTTAGGAATAAAAGAGCAGTCTCTTCCACCCGGTGAGGCAGACAGCTCGTTATTAAACACTGGTATCAGATCGGTACTCGGTATCGGCCGATATCCAAAGCCCAGGTATCGGTATCGGTATCGGTATCGGTATTGGTATTGGGACTGTAAAAGTGTGATCTGTGCGTCTCTAGTTCTGTCTAGATATTAAATGTTAAAGTGGCTCGCCATCATCAGCCTGGAAACTGACATTAACACTCATAAAGCAGAGTCTTTGTTGGGGGGGGAGGTGAACCGAGCGATGCTGTCGTACACGGTCACCGTGGTGACGGGAGCGGTTACCTTGGCGATGAGGTCTATGAGAGGCTGAGCTGCCAGCTCTTCGATCCTCTGGGTGTTGAGACAGGACAGGTAGTAGGACTGAGTCTTCCTCTCCGCCTCGCTGCTGCCGTTAAACGTCCCGTTCTCTACAAGATAAAACACACCGTCAACCTTCTTTAACCGTTTTATAAGAACTTCTGCATCTTTCACTCATTTAATCCTGAACCTTTATTATCTGTTCTAAATGAACCTTAAAGGTCACCTATTATGCAAAATGCACTTTTCCATGTCTTTTAAACATCAATATCTGTCCCCAGTGTGTCTACAGGCCACCATAGTATCATAAAAGACCATCCTCTCTCTTTTTCTCCTCCTCCGTTTGTCCGGAAATGGGTGCAGAAAAAAAATTAGCTTTTTTCCTTGTATTCTGACGTCATTAGAGAATGCAAGTCACGTAAGGGTTTCCTGGTCGAACCAGAGAGAACCTTCAGTAGCTGACCCCGCCCCACAGCGCGTCACTGTCTCTCCTCCTCAACCGAACTTGAGCAAAGTCTGCAAGAACCAGCAGAACAGGCTTCATGTACTCCCATCATCTAAATATAACATGTTCTTTCACAAAGGCTTTATGTAATTACACTGTTTAAACAGATGATATTTATATATTATATATATTTGATGTCATGCATGTAGCAGAGTACAGGTAGTAAATAGTGACTTGTAAGCAACACAACACATTTCTGTTTCACAGTCAAACTTTATTTGAGTAGACAGATGACAATATTAATTATTCACAGCATTTGTAATCATCTCACCTGTTAGTTAGTTATGTTAACATGGTACAGGAGAAAGTCTTCAGCTCTGGTAAACTATGGTAAGCTAAGCTCCGGTGGTCTGTAGTCATGGTAACACAGAGACAGCTACTACTGTAAATAATATACCATTACTCTGATCTTCCATACATTTATCTTTTAGCAGAAATAATGAACTGACTACTGTTTCACATCTTCTATTTTCCACCCTGATGGTCGCTGTGTTTACACACCGTGTCATAGCGGTAGCATGTAGCTAACCCGTTAGCATGTAGCTACATGCTAACGGGTTAGCTACATGCTAACGGGTTAGCTCTGTATCTCCATGTAAACAGAGCCATCTGCTCTCAGCCGTCTGCTCTCAGCTGTCTGCTCTCTGTCTGCTCTCAGCTGTCTGCTCTCAGCCGTCTGCTCTCAGCTGTCTGCTCTCAGCTGTCTGCTCTCAGCTATCTGCTCTCAGCTATCTGCTCTCAGCTATCTGCTCTCAGCTGTCTGCTCTCAGCTGTCTGCTCTCAGCTATCTGCTCTCAGCTATCTGCTCTCAGCTATCTGCTCTCAGCTGTCTGCTCTCAGCTGTCTGCTCTCAGCTATCTGCTCTCAGCTATCTGCTCTCAGCTGTCTGCTCTCAGCTGTCTGCTCACAGCTGTCTGCTCTCAGCTGTCTGCTCTCCTCTGGGATGATTCTGTCGGTCATTTCTCACAGATGGATCTGTAAAGACAGACGTAAAACAGAGTGTATGTTTACGGTTTACAGAGTTGATGCATGAGGTAAACACTGAGCTAACTAACAGAGATATAAATAGCATTATTTACCTGAGAGAAACCGTCAGGAAAACCTGGAATCTGGACCGCAGATGTTCATCATGTGTCGCCGATTTCTGATCAGATTCCTCCGGTAACGTGCGCTGGGTGAAGTTTCTGGTTTATAAACTTTAAAGTGGTTTATAAGCTCTATTCTAGCTGCTATCTCTCCCTGCTCTCAGGCCGCGAGGGGGGTGGGGAGGGTGACGCTGTGTTGTTGAGGACGTTTGATTGACAGAAAACGCTGACCAATCAGAGCAGAGTGGGAGGAGACAGAGGCTACAGACACAGAAATCAGCACTTTTGGAAATGGGCTGAAACAGAGGTTATAGAGACATGCTGGAATGCATGATCTGATTGTTTTTTTGAAAAAAAAACTTCAGAGACATGGTTTGGAGGTGTCTGAGACCTATAATAACTAGTTTAAATGGAGTATAATATGTGACCTTTAAAGGGAGATTAGTCCAGTATTTAATCCTCTTATCAACATGGGAGTGGACAAATATGCTCTGTATATATTTATTATTGTAAATCAATGTACAACACAAAACAATGACAGATATTGATCAGAAACCCTCACAGGTACTGCATTTAGCATAAAACTATATGCTCCAATCATAACATGGCAAACTGCAGCCCAACAGGCAACAACAGCTGTCAGTGTGTCAGTGTGCTGACTTGACTATGACTTGCCCCAAACTGCATGTGATTATCATAAAGTGGGCATGTCTGTAAAGGGGAGACTCGTGGGTACCCATAGAACCCATTTACATTCACTGATCTGGAGGTCAGAGGTCAAGGGACCCCTTTGAAAATGGACATGACAGTTTTTTCTTTGCCAACATTTAGTGTAAGTTTGGAGCGTTATTTAACCTCCTTCATGACCAGCTAGTCTGACCTGGTTGGTACCGATGGATTCATCAGGTTCTCTAGTTTCAGACGATACCAGGATCTTCACTCTAGCTTTAAAACTGAGCCGCTAATATGTTTCTGCTATTTTACTATTTTTTTGGGGGATATTTGACCAATTTTCTTTGGATTATTTACTAAATACTTTTGGATATTTTACTGATATTATTTTGGTTATTTTACAATTTTTTGTCTGAACATTTGCTATTATATTTCTGCTCTTTCACTAATATTTTTGTAGATATTTTAACTATTTTCTTTGGATATTTTACTAATATATACTGATACTACTACTATTACTAATACTAATAATATATACTTACTAATATTTACTTATTTCACTTGTGTTTTTTTTATATTTTACTAATATTTTTGGGATATTTTACTGATATTATTTTGGATATTTTACAATTTTTGTCTGACCATTAGCTATTTTACAAATATTTTTTGGGATATTCTACTTAATTCTTTTGGATATTTTACAAATATTTTTAAGAAATTTCAAATATTTCTTTTTGATATTTTTACTAATATTTATTTTATATTTTACTAATATTTTATGTGTCCATCACTTTAATGTTGCAGCTGTGAAAGGCTGAGTTTACTATAGTTACTGTAAATACTGATGGTTCATTCCAGCGGTGCCTGTCTCACCCAGCAGAACCTGTCTCACCCAGTAGAACCTGTCTCACCCAGCAGAACCTGTCTCACCCACTAGAACCTGTCTCACCCAGTAGAACCTGTCTCCCCCAGCAGAACCTGTCTCACCCAGTAGAACCTGTCTCACCCAGCAGAACCTGTCTCACCCAGCAGAGCCTGTCTCACCCAGCAGAACCTGTCTCGCCCAGCAGAACCTGTCTCGCCCAGCAGAACCTGTCTCACCCAGCAGGTGTTTGAGCAGAGCCTGGTTCTTGTCCCAGATGCTGTTGAACGTGGACCAGCGCGACCGCCCGTCAGGCAGCGGGTTCTTCCTCATCCATCCTCCGCAGGCGAACTGGTAGAAGTCCTGGCACGGGTCGGCGCCGCGGTCCATCGCCTCCACCATCTGACTCGCCACGGTGACGCACGCCTCCGACAGGCACAGGCCACGCCCACTGTCTGCACAGCATCATGGGAAAAAACAAAGAGAGTGAAGCTGAACTGAAGCTGCAGGAGGAGTTTCATCTGTTAAAACAGGTGATGAAACCTTCAAGGAGAAGAGAAGGAAACGAGGAGGTTAGGAAGGAAGCAAGGAAGGAAGGGAGGAGGTAGAGGAGGATGGGTGGAGGTAGGAAGCAAGGAAGGAAGGGAGGAGGTAGAGGAGGATGGGTGGAGGTAGGAAGCAAGGAAGGAAGGGAGGAGGTAGAGGAGGAGGGGTGGAGGTAGGAAAGAAGGGAAATGAGAGGAAAGGAATGGAGGCTGTCTCGCACGAGTTTAAACAAAAAGTAGGAAAGGAGACGCACAGAATGAAAAGAAGAGGAGGAGGGAAGGAAAGGAAGGAAGGAAGGAAAGGAGGCTGGTGTTTGTGTTACCTGAGCTGAATCCTAGACCCAGAACCAGCAGACAGGCCAGCAGAGCCAGCAGGGCGGCCAGCAGCAGAACCGACAGCAGAACCTCCAGCTGAGTCCTCCTGCCCAGAATGTCCACACCGCCCTTCCTGAACCCCACCTGAGAGACACAGAGAGACATAGAGAGACATAGAGAGACATAAAGAGACATAGAGAGACACAGAGAGACACAGAGAGACATAAAGAGACATAGAGACACAGAGAGACACAGAGAGACACAGAGAGACATAAAGAGACACAGAGAGACATAAAGAGACACAGAGAGACATAAAGAGACATAAAGAGACACAGAGAGACATAAAGAGACACAGAGAGACATAAAGAGACACAGAGAGACATAAAGAGACACAGAGAGACACAGAGAGACACAGAGAGACATAAAGAGACACAGAGAGACACAGAGAGACATAAAGAGACATAGAGAGACATAAAGAGACACAGAGAGACACAGAGAGACACAGAGAGACATAAAGAGACACAGAGAGACACAGAGAGACATAAAGAGACATAAAGAGACATAGAGACACAGAGAGACACAGAGAGACACAGAGAGACATAAAGAGACACAGAGAGACACAGAGAGACATAAAGAGACATAGAGACATAGAGACATAGAGACATAGAGACACAGAGAGACACAGAGAGACACAGAGAGACATAAAGAGACACAGAGAGACACAGAGAGACACAGAGAGACATAAAGAGACACAGAGAGACACAGAGAGACATGAAGAGACATAGAGACATAGAGAGACACAGAGAGACATAAAGAGACATAGAGACACAGAGAGACATAAAGAGACACAGAGAGACACAGAGAGACATAAAGAGACACAGAGAGACATAAAGAGACATAGAGACACAGAGAGACATAGAGAGACATAAAGAGACACAGAGAGACATAAAGAGACACAGAGAGACATAAAGAGACATAGAGACACAGAGAGACATAGAGAGACATAAAGAGACACAGAGAGACATAAAGAGACACAGAGAGACATAGAGAGACATAAAGAGACACAGAGAGACATAAAGAGACACAGAGAGACACAGAGAGACATAAAGAGACACAGAGAGACATAAAGAGACATAGAGACACAGAGAGACATAGAGAGACATAAAGAGACACAGAGAGACATAAAGAGACATAGAGAGACATAGAGAGACATAAAGAGACACAGAGAGACACAGAGAGACACAGAGAGATAACAGCGGACATTTTACTAGAAAAGGCGGCGCTCAATATGTGTAGCGCGCTGACTCTGATCTATAACGTTGGATCTAAATGTAACTCCACGTAATTCTGCGTAACTCCACGTAACTCCACGTCACTCCACGTCAATCCGCGTCACTCCGCGTAATTCCACGTAACTCAGTATAACTCTGCGGAACTCTGCGGACCTCAGTGTAACTCCGCGTAACTCCGCATAACTCCGCGTAACTCCGCATAACTCCGCGTAATTCCACGTAACTCAGTGTAACTCTGCGTAACTCTGCGGACCTCAGTGTAACTCTGCGTAACTCCGCGTAATTCTGCGTAACTCTGCGTAACTCTGTAATTCCAAGTAACTCTGCGTAACTCTGTGTAATTCCGCGTAACTCTGCGTCACTCCCCGTAATTCCGCGTAACTCAGTGTAACTCCGCGTCACTCCACGTAATTCTGCGTAACTCCACGTAACTCCACGTCACTCCACGTCAATCCGCGTCACTCCGCGTAACTCCGCGTAACTCCGCGTAATTCCACGTAACTCAGTGTAACTCTGCGGAACTCTGCGGACCTCAGTGTAACTCTGCGTAACTCCGCGTAATTCTGCGTAACCCCGCGTAATTCTGCGTAACCCCGCGTAATTCTGCGTAACTCCGCGTAATTCTGCGTAACTCCGCGTAATTCTGCGTAATTCCAAGTAACTGTGTAACTCTGTGTAATTCCGCGTAACTCTGCGTAATTCCGCGTAACTCTGTAACTCTGTGTAATTCCGCGTAACTCTGTATAATTCCGCGTAACTCTGTAATTCCAAGTAACTCTGTAACTCTGTGTAATTCCGCGTAACTCTGCGTAACTCTGTGTAATTCCACGTAACTCTGTATAATCCCGCGTAACTCTGCGTCACTCCCCGGAATTACGGGTAACTCCGCGTCACTCCACGTAACTCAGTGTAACTCAGTGTAACTCTGCGTCACTCTGCGTCACTCCGCGTAATTCTGCGTAACTCTGTGTAACTCAGTGTAAAAGGTGTTCACGCTCTGTGTAAGTATCCGTGTTGGATGATCAGATGAGATGAAACATGAGAACCGTCTTGACTTTACTCGTTGGATGGTTTTCCTCACTTCTGTTTCTCTTCTCTGCACTGATTGGTTTAAACAGCCAATCAGAGAGATTTCTCTCACGGACCCTAAAACTAGACGCTGTCAGGACCTTTAAACAACCCCCCCACTGGAGGTCCTCTGCCAGCGCTGCCTTGTTGTTCCCCTCCAGCGAGCTGACAGCCCTCCAGACACCCCCTGCTGCTGCTCTCTTTGTGGGTGCTGGTTTTCAGTCAGAGCCCCCCCAGGGTCTGGCTCCTCTAGAAAGACTCTGTGACCGTCCTGGGATTGAAATGTCTGTGAGTTCAGGACGTCACCTGGGACCAGTTAGCAACGGGAGACTTAAGGAGATTTCCTGAGCAGTTCTATCTGTAAAACATCATGTTCTCATCCTCTCACAAACAACACACCACTTCTCTTTAGGATTCTCTTCTTCCTCTCTAGGGGGGAAGTTAAGCTTCTAGTGATAAACGCAACACATTTATCACAGATGTAGGTTTATATGTTATCTTAAGATATAGATATAGATATAGATATCAGGGCGCTGCAAATTTGTCCTCCGAGGGCCATGGCAGCCATTTGTTTTTGTTGGTTGTCATTCTATCATGAAGATAAAGGAGGTGAAGTTTGACCCTGAAGTGACCTTCATGCTCCTTTTATTTAGTTTTCACATTTTTCTTTAAAAAGTACACTTAAAAACATCTGATCTACGTAAGGGATAACGTACAGCTAGCGGGTCACTGTTGTGAAAGAATCCCCGACAGGGCGACGCTGCACCTCGACGTGGAGCGGAGAATCACCCTTCACATCCTTTATTTCACAACAATGACCCGCTAGCTGAACATTATCCCGTTTATTACACGACTACTGACTGAAGACATCAATAATCTGACACAGAAACGGTCCTCCAGAGCTGTGTCCATGGCAACGGTCTGTTATACATAGCAACGGTCTGTTATACGTAGTGACGTCTGTTATACATAGCAACGGTCTGTTATACGTAGTGACGTCTGTTATACATAGCAACGGTCTGTTATACGTAGCGACGGTCTGTTATACGTAGCGACGGTCTGTTATACGTAGCGACGGTCTGTTATACGTAGCAACGGTCTGTTATACATAACAACGGTCTGCTATACGTAGCAACGGTCTGTTATACGTAGCAACGGTCTGTTATACATAGCAACGGTCTGTTATACATAGCAACGGTCTGCTATACGTAGCAACGGTCTGTTATACATAACAATGGTCTGCTATACGTAGCGACGGTCTGTTATACGTAGCGACGGTCTGTTATACGTAGCGACGGTCTGTTATACGTAGCGACGGTCTGTTATACGTAGCGACGGTCTGTTATACGTAGCGACGGTCTGTTATACATAGCAACGGTCTGTTATACGTAGCAACGGTCTGTTATACATAGCAACGGTCTGTTATACATAGCAACGGTCTGCTATACGTAGCAACGGTCTGCTATACGTAGCAACGGTCTGTTATACGTAGCAACGATCTGCTATACGTAGCAACGGTCTGCTATACTTAGCGACGGTCTGTTATACGTAGCGACGGTCTGTTATACGTAGCAACGGTCTGTTATACGTAGCAACGGTCTGTTATACGTAGCAACGGTCTGCTATACGTAGCAACGGTCTGCTATACGTAGCGACGGTCTGCTATACGTAGCGACGGTCTGTTATACGTAGCAACGGTCTGTTATACGTAGCAACGGTCTGTTATACGTAGCAACGGTCTGCTATACGTAGCAACGGTCTGCTATACGTAGCAACGGTCTGCTATACGTAGCGACGGTCTGCTATACGTAGTGACGGTCTGTTATACGTAGCAACGGTCTGTTATACGTAGTGACGGTCTGCTATACGTAGCAACGATCTGCTATACGTAGCAACGGTCTGTTATACGTAGCAACGGTCTGTTATACGTAGCAACGGTCTGTTATACATAGCAACGGTCTGTTATACATAGCAACGGTCTACTATACATAGCAACGGTCTGCTATACGTAGCAACGGTCTACTATACATAGCAACGGTCTGCTATACGTAGCAACGGTCTGCTATACGTAGCAACGGTCTGTTATACGTAGCAACGATCTGCTATACGTAGCAACGGTCTGTTATACGTAGCAACGGTCTGTTATACGTAGCAACGGTCTGTTATACGTAGCAACGATCTGCTATACGTAGCAACGGTCTGTTATACGTAGCAACGGTCTGTTATACAGAAATTACAGACCGCAGAGCGCCGTGATTGACCAATCAGAATCTAGTATTCAACACAGCCGTGTAATAATCACCCTGAACACACCTTGGAAATCATCAAGACTCATAAAATCAGTTTTCTGTCATCAGTGGTGGCCATTTTGAAAAATGCCTGCCACGGCACTCAGGGGCCAAACTAGCAGCGTCCTGATATCTATATGTATATCTATATCTAAATCTATATCTATATTTATATCTATTCATAACATATAAAGCTACGGTGTGTTGGTTTTGGTGTGTTGTTGGTGTGTCAGTGTGTTGGTGTGTTGGTGTGTCGGTGTGTCGGTGAGTTGTTGGTGTGTTGGTGTGTTGGTGTGTCGGTGTGTCGGTGTGTTGTTGGTGTGTTGGTGTGTTGGTTTTGGTGTGTTGGTGTGTTGTTGGTGTGTTGGTGTGTTGGTGTGTTGTTGGTGTGGTGGTGTGTTGGTGTGTCGGTGTGTTGTTGGTGTGTTGGTGTGTCAGTGTGTCGTTGGTGTGTTGGTATGTTGGTGTGTTGGTGTGTCGGTGTGTTGTTGGTGTGTTGGTGTGTTGGTGTGTCGTTGGTGTGTCGGTGTGTTGTTGGTGTTGCGTTCACTGACCTCCACTCTGTCAGGAGACGAGGCTGCATCAGCTGGAGCGTCCGACACTTCGTCCTCCTCCAATGTAGCTCGCTTATAGCTGGACATCTGCAGAGAGAGAGAGAGTTTTCTTCAAATGAAGCGGTCCAACCTGCCTCTCAGTGTGACCCAGTGACAGAGTCCAGAACCTCCACAGGCCGACCAGAACAGGGTCAGATAATGGATGGACCAGAACTACGACGGGGTATTAGGGCCGCTCTCTGGACTGATGACGGTTAAACTGCGTCCTGTACTTTACTGTCGTATTGATCGGGTTGCTGTTCTGTATTTATTATTCATCTGCTGCTGTTTGGGAGCTGAAACACTCCTCTGGGACGTCACAGCTGAGCAGCAGACAGACAGCTGAGCAGCAGACAGACAGCTGAGCAGACAGACAGCTGAGCAGCACATAGACAGCTGAGCAGCAGACAGACAGCTGAGCAGACAGACAGCTGAGCAGCAGACAGACAGCTGAGCAGCAGACAGACAGCTGAGCAGATAGACAGCTGAGCAGCAGACAGACAGCTGAGCAGACAGACAGCTGAGCAGACAGACAGCTGAGCAGACAGACAGCTGGTATCAGCTCTGGACTCCGGCTGCTGCAGACACACCCACACCTGCTGTATAACAAGTCAACCCATCCCTGTATATTGTATATATATTGTATATAAATATTTTTAAAATATTTTTTTGGCATATTTTACAAATTTTTGTCTGACCATTTGCTAATATGTTTCTGCAACTTCAGTAATATTTTTGGGATATTTGAACTATCTTTTGGGATGATATATAAATATGTTTTTTAATATTTAACTAATATCTTTTGGATATTTTAAGTATTTTTTGGGGATATTTTACCAATATTTTTTTTATATTTTACTAAAATTTTTGGGATATTTAAATTTTTTTTTATATTTTAACTACTTTTTGGGGAAATTTAACTAATATTTTTTTAATATTTTACTAATATTCTTTTATATTTAACTAATATTTTCTTATATTTTACATATTTATATTTTACTAATATCTTTGGGATATTCTGCTGCTGGGCGCTGGCGTTGGAACATATAATTGACTTCTCATCAGTATCCGTTCGTAGTTCCATTAATCCGTCCTGTCCGAGAGGTTAACCAGATTCTGTTCCTGATTTTTCCTGCAAGAAGAAATGAAAGCGTGAAGTGAGAGGAAGGAGAGCGGCGGCGGCTCAGCATGAGGAGATATTTAACTGTGATCAAATAAAGCTCCACTTCCTGTGTTTACACTCATCCCCCCCCCCCCTCAGTCATTGTGTGGTAGAGACATAAACAGTGCAGCGCTCCGCCCTCTGATCCTCGATCAGTCACACAAACACAATTTAGGAACTCAAACGGTCGCAGCAGTTCACGTCGTTTTATACTTCTGGTGAATATAATCCATCAATCTGTTCTCCATAGATGTATTTTATACACACAGTTCCCTTTGTTAACACCTTATTTTGAAAAGCGGACGTAGTCCCACGTGTCTACTTCCTTTAACTTCTCCAAGGTGGTCTCTAGCTCTCCCGTCAGCTCCGTTCTCTTTATCCATCCATGGTCAGCTCCATCGGGGCCGTTTCAATGCAGAGAACACAATGTCAGTATCTGGCTGCTCTACAGTCGTAGCGTCGGCCCATTTGACCACAGAGACGAGAGCGACGGCCGGCTCCACCACCAGGTTACCGCCATACCATAACGTTACCTCCATACCATAACGTTACCTCCATACCATAACGTTACCGCCATACCATAACGTTACCGCCACACCATAACGTTACCTCCATACCATAACGTTACCTCCGTACCATAACGTTACCACCGTACCATAACGTTACCTCCGTACCATAACGTTACCTCCGTACCATAACGTTACCACCATACCATAACGTTACCTCCATACCATAACGTTACCTCCATACCATAACGTTACCTCCATACCATAACGTTACCGCCACACCATAACGTTACCTCCATACCATAACGTTACCTCCATACCATAACGTTACCTCCATACCATAACGTTACCTCCATACCATAACGTTACCGCCACACCATAACGTTACCTCCGTACCATAACGTTACCTCCGTACCATAACGTTACCTCCGTACCATAACGTTACCACCATACCATAACATTACCACCATACCATAACGTTACCTCCATACCATAACGTTACCTCCGTACCATAACGTTACCTCCGTACCATAACGTTACCACCACACCATAACGTTACCTCCATACCATAACGTTACCTCCATACCATAACGTTACCGCCACACCATAACGTTACCTCCATACCATAACGTTACCTCCGTACCATAACGTTACCTCCGTACCATAACGTTACCTCCGTACCATAACGTTACCACCATACCATAACATTACCACCATACCATAACGTTACCTCCATACCATAACGTTACCTCCGTACCATAACGTTACCTCCGTACCATAACGTTACCACCACACCATAACGTTACCTCCATACCATAACGTTACCTCCATAACGTTACCATCATACCATAACGTTACCTCCGTACCATAACGTTACCTCCATACCATAACGTTACCTCCGTACCATAACGTTACCTCCATAACGTTACCTCCATACCATAACGTTACCTCCGTACCATAACGTTACCTCCATAACGTTACCTCCATACCATAACGTTACCTCCGTACCATAACGTTACCTCCATAACGTTACCTCCATACCATAACGTTACCGCCACACCATAACGTTACCTCCATACCATAACGTTACCTCCGTACCATAACGTTACCTCCATAACGTTACCTCCATACCATAACGTTACCTCCATACCATAACGTTACCGCCACACCATAACGTTACCTCCGTACCATAATGTTACCACCATAACGTTACCATCATACCATAACGTTACCTCCGTACCATAACGTTACCTCCATACCATAACGTTACCTCCGTACCATAACGTTACCTCCATAACGTTACCTCCATACCATAACGTTACCTCCGTACCATAACGTTACCTCCATAACGTTACCTCCATACCATAACGTTACCGCCACACCATAACGTTACCTCCGTACCATAACGTTACCACCATACCATAACGTTACCTCCATACCATAACGTTACCGCCACACCATAACGTTACCTCCGTACCATAACGTTACCACCATACCATAACGTTACCGCCACACCATAACGTTACCTCCGTACCATAACGTTACCACCATACCATAACGTTACCTCCGTACCATAACGTTACCGCCATACCATAACGTTACCGCCACACCATAACGTTACCTCCGTACCATAACGTTACCACCATACCATAACGTTACCTCCATACCATAACGTTACCGCCACACCATAACGTTACCTCCGTACCATAACGTTACCACCATACCATAACGTTACCTCCATACCATAACGTTACCGCCACACCATAACGTTACCTCCGTACCATAACGTTACCACCATACCATAACGTTACCGCCACACCATAACGTTACCTCCGTACCATAACGTTACCTCCGTACCATAACGTTACCACCATACCATAACGTTTCCTGATAACTTTTTCACTCTTTTTTTTCTGAGATTTTTGGAAATTCTTCAGACATTTTTCAGACTTTTATTAAGAAAAATATTGGCCTTTTTTTCGGACATATTTCGGCCTTTTGTTTTTTACATTTTTTGTGCCATATTTTGGTTATACTTTGGCATTGTTTCAGCCTCTGTTCGGACTTATTTTCGGACATATTCTGTCCTTTTTTAGACGTTAGCATGCAGCTTTAGCTCTACTCTGTCTAGCTCTGCTTTTCCTGTCAATGTGTGAAACCCAAAGTGTTTCCATCCTTTACTGGATGTGTAGTGTTTACCACGCTGGATTTAACATGGGAGGGTGCAGGTCGTATCCACGCTGACCCTCCAACGTTTTAGACTCTCTGAGGTTTGTTTTGGTTGACGGATACGGAACAGATATGACGTCACGTTACTCAGACTACCACAATAAAAGCGGTAACTTCCTTCTAGCTCCTCAGAGACTCAGATGTCTGTCTCTGCAGAGTCTCTCTGTCCTGCTGCTGTCTGATGGTCCTGCAGGAAACTGAAGGTTTCCAACTGTTTCCTCTCTCTCTCTCTCTCTCTCTCTCTCTCTCTCTCTCTCTCTCTCTCTCTCTCTCTCTCTCTCTCTCTCTCTCTCTCTCTCTCTCTCTCTCTTCTCTTTAATTGATGACGCACACAGAGGGCGAGAGAGGGGGTGTTGGGCGAGCAGGTTGCTAGGATACGGGAGTGTGTGTTCTATCTCTCTGTAGAGGGTGATGTCACTGTGTGTAATTAGATAATGTGTGTGAATCATCTCCATTCAGCTCTAATGGAGTTCACTGCAGCTTACATAACATCTGTCTGTCTCTCTGTCTGTCTCTCTGCCTGTCTGTCTCTCTGTCTGTCTCTCTCTCTGCCTGTCTGTCTCTCTGTCTGTCTCTCTCTCTGCCTGTCTGTCTCTCTGCCTGTCTGTCTGTCTCTCTGCCTGTCTGTCTCTCTCTCTGCCTGTCTGTCTCTCTGTCTGTCTCTCTCTCTGCCTGTCTGACTGCCTGTCTGTCTCTCTGTCTGTCTGTCTCTCTCTCTCTGCCTGTCTGTCTGTCTCTCTGCCTGTCTGTCTCTCTCTCTGCCTGTCTGTCTCTCTGTCTGTCTGTCTGTCTCTCTCTCTGCCTGTCTGTCTCTCTGTCTGTCTGCCTGTCTGTCTCTCTCTCTGCCTGTCTGTCTCTCTCTCTGCCTGTCTGTCTCTCTCTCTGCCTGTCTGTCTCTCTGTCTGTCTGTCTGTCTCTCTCTCTGCCTGTCTGTCTCTCTGTCTGTCTGCCTGTCTGTCTGTCTCTCTGCCTGTCTGTCTCTCTCTCTGCCTGTCTGTCTCTCTCTCTGCCTGTCTGTCTCTCTCTCTGCCTGTCTGTCTCTCTGTCTGTCTGACTGTCTGTCTGTCTGTCTCTCTCTCTCTCTCTCTCCTTTGTCCCCTCACAGCCTCCGTACTCTAAACAGCGCTGAGGAAGTGTTTGAGTAAATCCTCGGTTTCTCCAGAACACCAGAAGACCAGTTTCATCTCTGCATCCACTACTGTGTGGAGTTAGCCTAGCTTAGCACAAAGACTGGGAGCAGGGGGAAACTGCTAGCCTAGAGCAGTGAAAAGACAACCAAACACACCATCCAACTCTGAAGACCGAACAGTAACAGCAGCTATAGACAGCCACACCCCAAAGACACCTGACAGAGTATGTGGACCGGACCCGACCTCTGAGACCACCGGAACCAGTCCCAGTACCGGACCCGACCTCTGAGACCACCGGAACCAGTCCCAGTACCGGACCAGACATCTGAGACCACCGGAACCAGTCCCAGTACCGGACCCGACCTCTGAGACCACCGGAACCAGTCCCAGTACCGGACCCAACATCTGAGACCACCGGAACCAGTCAGGGTACTGGACCTGACATCTGAGACCACCGGAACCAGTCCCAGCACCGGACCCGACATCTGAGACCACCGGAACCAGTCCCAGTACCAGACCCGACCTGGGAGACCACTGAAACCAGTCCCAGTACCGGACCAGACATCTGAGACCACTGAAACCAGTCCCAGTACCGGACCCGACCTGGGAGACCACTGAAACCAGTCCCAGTACCGGACCAGACATCTGAGACCACTGAAACCAGTCCCAGTACCGGACCCGACCTGGGAGACCACTGAAACCAGTCCCAGTACCGGACCAGACATCTGAGACCACTGAAACCAGTCCCAGTACCGGACCCGACCTGGGAGACCACTGAAAACAGTCCCAGTACCGGACCCGACCTGGGAGACCACCGGAACCAGTCCGAGGTTTAACGGAAGCATCCAGGAGAGGCAGGTGATGAAGATGATAACTATCAGGTCTTAAAAGATGAAGATCTGTTGCTCAGATGGAAGCTGATGAAGATGAAGGTGATGAAGGTCAGATACTACCAGTGGGGGTCGGGGGTGTTTTGGTTTGTTTTGTTGCTCAGATGGAAACTGGGCGTCTTAAGACAGGAAGTCACAGAGCTGTAGACAGGAAACAGTAAACCCAGCCCAACACAGACGCACTCTGCCAGCTCGCTGGAACTTCAGGACGATTCACACAAAGACAGTCTAACAGACAACATCTTAAATAACCAAGTCCTCCACCGACGGACCAGCAGGGAACGAACTGGGAGATAAAAGAAGATGAAAACGCAGAAACAAGATCCTGTTAGTCAAATCAGAACCTTTCTCTAAACAATGACTGAATATCTCAACAATAATCAACGATAACGTCTTAGTACCTCAAAATAACGAGTTAGTACCTCAAAATAACAACTTAGTACCTCAAAATAACAACTTAGTATCTCAAAATAACGACTTAGTATCTCAAAATAACGACTTAGTCCCTCAAAATAACGTCTTAGTACCTCAAAATAACGTCTTAGTACCTCAAAATAACGTCTTAGTACCTCAAAATAACAACTTAGTACCTCAAAATAACAACTTAGTACCTCAAAATAACAACTTAGTCCCTCAACATAATGAGTTAGTCCCTCAACATAATGAGTTAGTACCTCAAAATAACGTCTTAGTACCTCAAAATAACGTCTTAGTACCTCAAAATAACATCTTAGTACCTCAAAATAACGTCTTAGTACCTCAAAATAACGTCTTAGTACCTCAAAATAATGTTTTAGTACGTCTTAGTACCTCAAAATAACGTCTTAGTACCTCAAAATAACATCTTAGTACCTCAAAATAACAACTTAGTACCTCAAAATAACAACTTAGTCCCTCAACATAATGAGTTAGTCCCTCAACATAATGAGTTAGTACCTCAAAATAACGTCTTAGTACCTCAAAATAACATCTTAGTACCTCAAAATAACGTCTTAGTACCTCAAAATAACGTCTTAGTACCTCAAAATAACGTCTTAGTACCTCAAAATAACAACTTAGTACCTCAAAATAACAACTTAGTACCTCAAAATAACGTCTTAGTACCTCAAAATAACGTCTTAGTACCTCAAAATAACAACTTAGTACCTCAAAATAACAACTTAGTACCTCAAAATAACGTCTTAGTACCTCAAAATAATAACTTAGTACCTCAAAATAACGTCTTAGTACCTCAAAATAACGTCTTAGTACCTCAAAATAACGTCTTAGTACCTCAAAATAATAACTTAGTACCTCAAAATAACATCTTAGTACCTCAAAATAACGTCTTAGTACCTCAAAATAACGTCTTAGTACCTCAAAATAACGTCTTAGTACCTCAAAATAACAACTTAGTACCTCAAAATAACGTCTTAGTACCTCAAAATAACGTCTTAGTACCTCAAAATAACGTCTTAGTACCTCAAAATAACGTCTTAGTACCTCAAAATAACGTCTTAGTACCTCAAAATAACGTCTTAGTACCTCAAAATAACAACTTAGTACCTCAAAATAACGTCTTAGTACCTCAAAATAACAACTTAGTACCTCAAAATAACGTCTTAGTACCTCAAAATAACAACTTAGTATCTAAAAATAACGACTTAGTACCTCAACATAAAGACTTAGTACCTCAAAATAACGACTTAGTACCTCAACATAACGACTTAGTACCTCAACATAAAGACTTAGTACCTCAAAATAACGACTTAGTACCTCAACATAACGACTTAGTACCTCAACATAAAGACTTAGTACCTCAAAATAACAACTTAGTATCTAAAAATAACGACTTAGTACCTCAACATAAAGACTTAGTACCTCAAAATAACGACTTAGTACCTCAACATAACGACTTAGTACCTCAACATAAAGACTTAGTACCTCAAAATAACGTCTTAGTACCTCAAAATAACAACTTAGTATCTAAAAATAACGACTTAGTACCTCAAAATAACAACTTAGTACCTCAACATAAAGACTTAGTACCTCAAAATAACAACTTAGTATCTAAAAATAACGACTTAGTACCTCAACATAAACACTTAGTACCTCAACATAAAGACTTAGTACCTCAAAATAACGACTTAGTACCTCAACATAAAGACTTAGTACCTCAAAATAACGACTTAGTACCTCAACATAACGACTTAGTACCTCAAAATAACGACTTAGTACCTCAACATAACGACTTAGTACCTCAACATAAAGACTTAGTACCTCAAAATAACGTCTTAGTACCTCAAAATAACGTCTTAGTACCTCAAAATAAAGACTTAGTGTCTCAAGATAATGAGAAACATTCTCAATATTTTAACTTAATCGTTATTTCGAGAAAGTTTCTCATTATAAATATAAAAAGGATCTTTTTTTACATCACATTGGTAGAAATGGTTTGTATAAGAAACAAAAGGTCTTTCCAGGAAACCGCCAAGAAAGAATGTTAAGAGGAAGTTCCAGACGTGTAAAATAAAGTGTTTCATTGAAGGAACCATCTGGTTTGGTGAGTTCAGGGAACCAACAGGCCGATCCACATTCTACAGCCTGCCTGAGGAGACGAGCTCAGGGGACAGAAAGCCCTCAGGTACTACATGTCCTAATACCACTCAGCAAATACTGCACTACAAGTTAAAGTACTGCATTCAAAACCTTACTGAAGTAAAAGTACTAATACTACACAGAAAATACTGCACTTAAAGTAAAGTACTAATACCACACTGGGATATTTTACTAATATTTCTCTGACCCTTTGCTCATATGTTTCTACTATTTTACTAATAATTTTTGGATATTTTACTGAAATTATTTTGGATATTTTACAAATTTTTGTTTGACCCTCTTCTCATATGTTTCTGCTATTTTACTATTTATTTATATTTTAATTATGTTTGGGGGGATTTTTTACTATTTTTCTTTGATTTAATTACTAATATTTTTGGATATTTTATAAATATTTTTGGGAGTATTTTACTAATATTTTTAATATTTTTGGGGGGATATTTGATATTTTTTTTGGATTATTTACAATTTTTTCGGGATATTTTAAAAATATTTTTGGATATTTTACAAATATGTTTGGGGTATTTTAACTATTTTTGGGGGAATATTTGACTAATTTTCTTCGGATTATTTACTAATAATTTGGGAATATTTTACTAATATTTTTTGGGATATTTTAAAATTTCTTGTCTGACCCTCTGCTCATATGTTTCTGTTATTTTAATAATATTTTGGGGATATTTTAACTATTTTGGGGGGATATTTTACTAAGTTGCGCCGATAATTCCCGCACGGCATCATGGGGGAAAACGGAGGATAAAGTGAAACATAATAATCTCAAAAAGCACAAGAAGATTCAGTTTTCTGTGAAATAAAAGAGAAAAACAGGAAATTGAGAAGCTGTGAACCAAAAGACTCAAATGATTCAAATCGTTGCCGTCAGTCGACTGATCGATCAGCTGCACTGACAATAACAATCATTTTATTTAGTGGTTTTATTTTCCAGCAGCTTCCTGTCGTTCTGCTCGTTTCAAGGTACAGACAAATATTTAAAATATTATTCCTGCAGAATCAGAAACATTATTAATGCTCTCTATTTCATTTCCAACATGTCTTATCTGTTTTATTATTATTATTGTTGTATTTATTGTTGATTAATCGACGATCACGTTTGATGAAATATTGAACGGATCGTTTCAGTGACAAGTTTCTCTTTAAAAAGATCAAATATGTGAAGAGGCTTTTATTGTGTCAGTTTACAGGAAGTCTCTTCTTCTGTGGTTCTAAACATCTGAAACCAAAATAATAATAATAACTGAACTCAGAAATAATATTAAAAAAGAGTAAATATCCCAAAAAAATATAAATATCCCCAAAATATTAGTAAAATATAAAAAAAAACATTACCAAAATATCCCAAAGATTTTAGTAAAATATCCCCAAAAAATATAAGTACAATATCTAAAAAATATAAAAAAATGATTACTAAAATATCAAATATTAGTAAAATATCCCTAAAAAATAGTTAAAATATAAAAAAAAAATATTTGTAAAATATTAAAGAAATTGTAGAATATCCCAAAAAACTAGAAAAATAGCAGAAACATATGAGCAAAGGGTCAGACATTAATTTGTTAAATATCAAAAATAATATCAGTAAAATATCCCCCCCCAAAAAATATAAATATATATATATATAATGTTTTTACTGTTTTTGGTGAAAAAGTGAAGATCTGTGTGTCTATGTGTGTGTGTGTGTGTGTGTGTGTGTGTGTGTTTGCGTCAGTGTGTGTGTGTGTGTGATATTGATCAGTTCAGTGATCAATCAGCCCGTTTGATCAGTGACGTCAGCAGGAAGCGAAACCTGATTTCAGGCCTGAAAATGTTTCTGCACGCGCGCACGCACACACGCACACACCTGTGTGCTGCAGCTTCATGTAGCTGATCGATCAGAGCCGCCTGTCAATCAGTCACGGTGATTGATTGACAGGTGATCGGAGGACACAGAGACGCGTGGGCTGCGTGTCATGCGTTCGGGCGCGTGCATGCTGCGTGTATACGCTTGTCTTACGGGTGTGTGTGTGTGTGTGTGAGTGCGTGTACTCACGGTGTTCCGGAGGTCCTGCAGCGCTACACTCATCCTGCAGCTCCAGACCCGAAAACACAGCTACCGACGGCCGCTCCGCCGACACATCCTCCCGCTGTCTGTCCGTCTGTCTGTCCGTCTGTCCGTCTGTCTGTCTGTCTGTCCGTCTGTCTCTCTGTCTCTCTGTCCTCCTCCTCTGTTTGTGTGCAGCAGGAGGCTCGGCGGTGTTTCTCTCTCTGTCTCCTCAGACCCCGCCCAACATCCAACCAGCTTCTCCCTCTCACAAACAAACACACCCCGAGACACAGAGGAGCTGACGTCATCCTCACGGCCTTACGTCACCTCCTCCATCACCACCTCCTCCACCATCTCCTTCATCACCATCGCCTCCTCCATCACCATCACCTCCTCCATCACCACCTCCTTCATCACCATCACCTCCTCCATCACCATCACCTCCTCCATCACCTCCTCCACCATCTCCTTCATCACCATCACCTCCTCCATCACCTCCTCCATCACCATCACCTCCTCCATCACCTCCTCCACCATCTCCTTCATCACCATCACCTCCTCCATCACCATCACCTCCTCCATCACCACCTCCTCCACCATCTCCTTCATCACCATCACCTCCTCCATCACCATCACCTCCTCCATCACCTCCTCCATCACCACCTCCTCCACCATCACCATCACCTCCTCCATCACCTCCTCCATCACCATCTCCTTCATCACCATCACCTCCTCCACCATCTCCTTCATCACCATCACCTCCTCCATCACCATCACCTCCTCCATCACCTCCTCCATCACCACCTCCTCCATCACCTCCTTCATCACCATCACCTCCATCACATCCTCCATCACCACCTCTTCCACCATCTCCTTCATCACCATCACCTCCTCCATCACCATCACCTCCTCCATCACCTCCTCCATCACCACCTCCTCCATCATCTCCTCCATCACATCCTCCATCACCATCACCTCCTCCATCACCTCCTCCTCCACCATCTCCTTCATCACCATCACCTCCTCCATCACCATCACCTCCTCCATCACCACCTCCTCCACCATCTCCTTCATCACCATCACCTCCTCCATCACCATCACCTCCTCCATCACCTCCTCCATCACCACCTCCTCCATCATCTCCTCCATCACCTCCTCCATCACCTCCTCCTCCTCCATCACCACCTCCTCCACCATCTCATTCATCACCATCACCTCCTCCATCACCATCAACTCCTCCATCACCTCCTCCATCACCATCACCTCCTCCATCACCTCCTCCATCACCACCTCCTCCATCACCTCCTCCTCCTCCATCATCACCACCTCCTCCACCATCTCATTCATCACCATCACCTCCATCACCATCAACTCCTCCATCACCTCCTCCATCACCTCCTCCTCCACCATCTCCTCCATCACCATCACCTCCTCCATCACCATCACCTCCTCCATCACCACCTTCTCCATCACCAACTCCATCACATCACCTCCTCCTCCTCCATCACCACCTCCTCCATCACCTCCTCCTGCTCCATCACCACCTCCATCACCATCACCTCCTCCATCACCATCAACTCCTCCATCACCTCCTCCTCCACCATCTCCTTCATCACCATCACCTCCTCCATCACCATCAACTCCTCCATCACCTCCTCCTCCACCATCTCCTCCATCACCATCACCTCCTCCATCACCTCCATCACCACCTCCTCCATCACCTCCTCCTCCACCATGTCCTCCATCACCATCACCTCCTCCATCACCTCCTCCATCACCACCTCCTCCATCACCACCTCCATCACCATCACCTCCTCCTCCATCACATCCTCCATCACCTCCTCCTCCTCCATCACCTCCATCACCTCCTCCATCACCTCCTCCATCACATCCACCATCACCTCCTCCTCCTCCATCACATCCTCCATCACCTCCTCCTCCATTACCTCCTCCTCCTCCATCACCTCCTCCTCCTTCTCCTCCATCACCTCCTCCACCTCTTCCATCACGTCCATTACCTCCTCTTCCATCACCTCCTCCATGACCTCCTCCTCCTCCTCATCACCTCCTCCTCCATGACCTCCTCCTCCTCCACCACCTCCACCTCCATCACCTCCTCCATCACCTCCTCCTCCTCCTCCTCCTCCTCCTCCTCCTCCATCACCTCCACCTCCATCATCTCCTCCTCCATCATCTCCTCCTCCACCTCCATCACCTCCTCCTCCATCATCTCCTCCTCCTCCTCCTCCACCTCCATCACCTCCTCCTCCATCACCTCCTCCTCCTCCATCATCTCCTCCTCCTCCTCCTCCACCTCCATCACCTCCTCCTCCATCACCTCCTCCTCCTCCTCATCACCTCCTCCATCAACTCCTCCTCCTCCACCACCTCCACCTCCACCACCTCCTCCTACTCCTCATCACCTCCTCCATCACCTCCTCCTCCTCCTCCTCCACCTCCATCACCTCTTCCTCCATCACCTCCTTTTTGGACACATTTCTAAATATCATACAAGGGGTTTAGGAAAGTATTTATTTTTTTATATTTTATTAATATCTCTACACTGTAAACAATTGCTGTTAATTTACAGCAGGATTTCAACAGTATTAAGCTGTTATTGCTAAAAACAGTGCTTTACTGTTAATACAAAAGAAAATCTGTTAAATTACGCTCATAGGCCGTTTTTTAACTGAACTATAATGTATTCTTAAAAAACAGCACTTTACTGATCAACGGTCTAAAGTATCATGAATAACAGTTTCATGCAGTATTTTTTGAATTCTGGGAAGAGCATTTCACCTGATCTGCACATGTGATCCGTTCTTTTCTTCATCCATCCCCATCTTACTGATTATTTGGTAAGTAGTAATGTTATTTAATTAATAAATCTGTGCAAAGGTTATCAGTGATGTTTCCAGTTTGATGTTTGATGTTTTGCATTACAGAATATGTGCATGTCATGATAGAGGGATCAGATGGTCAGAATATTCATCAAAAAACGGTTTCTCAACCAGTAATGCACACCACTCAACACAATTCATTTCAAACATTGACTAAAAATCCATGAAGTTGACTGAGGAAAATTCTTTCTAAGTTTCAGGTGAAACAGCAGGAAGCTATTGGCGCTGGATGGTCAGCCTTGAGGGCCACTTCATATGTGAGGGGATCCAGCCCACCTTCTTGATGGGGCTTGCTGCATTATTTTCCACCTTCTACATCTGCACGCTCAAGTTAATCTCAAGGTTAGATACTTTCAGTAAAACCTGTATTTTTATTGTGGCATTAATCTAAGTGATTCACACAACTTGATTTTTACACAGTACCTGAAGAAACACTATCATTTTTCAGGTGCACCGTAGGAATAAACCCTGAGAGAGGCACCAAGGATGGACAGGGCAAAGTCTTCTCAAAGAAAACTGGCAAATTCACGAACTACAAGACAAGACTACAACCGTATATCCACATGTATCCACTCTGCTGATGGGACTCATGGACTTGAGTGGGACTTCATTTAAAATGGTGAGTTTACATTACATACATGATAAGAGGAAATGAGGGCTACACACGCTGATTTTGTATGTGAGAAGTTACAATGAAAGTTATGTTGGAAATCATATATCTCTCTCTCACACAGTCAGCGGGCTACCAAGGCTGGATTGAGAGAACTGGTGTCTTTGAGTGGGCCATAAGTCATTCACTAACTCACTCCCCCATTATCGCCCAATACTTGGACTTCCACACTTATCCATGTGCCTTGTTAGAGCCTGAATATTCATACTTGGACATGATGTCACATGTCTGGTGCTCATTATGATATAAGGCAAAATATTATTTGAGAGTTTTGTTTTAACTCTATGATATAGCTCAACTCTCTGTAACTGTTCCACAAAGTAAGGTTAGTAAGATTGACAGATGTCTTCAGAAATGCTATTTCTTCTGAAATTTGGTTTGTTATCTGTGTCAGGTTTTTGTTGGCGCTGTGTTGAACTTCATATGAAAATAAAAAGTAAAGTGCAATAAGATAAGCTGTAGATGTTCTTTTCTCACACATTGTACATGATTGTAAAAGCAGTGAATTAGCTCTGTTCTTCACTCACATGTTGTTATGGTTTGCATTCTGTGCTTGTAGCCATATAGACAGACATTTTGGGCATCATAGCCTTAATTATAGCCTTTTTCTTAACAAGTGCCTTTAATTGTATTTAGTGTGACTATTCCTTTGTCTGTAACCTGCTAAGTCGATTCATATAGGCAAAAAATAATGTTTATTAAAATGTATGTAAAAAATACAACCTAAATAGTGCATTAAAACAAATCAGTAAGATAATGTAAAAGAAAGGGGAAAAACAGCTATATAATGTATCTTTAAACAGGAAATTAACTATAAAATACTGTGAAATTAATCAAAAAACCTGTATATACTGTATTTTTCATTAACAGTACAAAGCTGTAAATTTCAGCGACAGTATAATAATGTTAATTTTACAGTAGAATAATGGCAACCCTGCTGCCAGTTCTTTACTGTTATTTTACTGGGAAATTCTTAACAGTGTGGGATATCTTACACCTTTTTGTTTTACCTGTTGCTAATATGCTTCTGCTATTTTACTAATATTTTTGGGGGATATTTTACTGATTATTTTTGATATTTTTGTTCAATTATTATATTACGATTATTACTTTTTATAATTTAATAACATCTAATATGTTTCTTCTATTTTTGGGGATATTTCAATTATTTTTTAATATTTAAATAATATTTTGGGATATTTAAATCATATCTTTAGGGGACATTTGAACTACTTTTCGGACACATTTCTAAATATTACACCAGAGGTTTAGGAAAGTATTTATAAAGTATATAAAGCTCACGGTTTGATCGATTCATTTATAGATTCACGTCCTGTCTGACGTCAGTGTGATCAGCAGCTTGTAGTAATTAGAAAGTGTTGGCTGACAGCGCCGCCTGCTGTTCACAGACACACAGGACATATTACAGTTTTTCTCAATTGTTTACACACAAATACTGGTACTTGACACACAATGACCACAACATGTAACTCATGCACCAACCCCCTGAACCAATTCTGCTAAACTACAAGCACAATTCCTGCTTTACACTCAAATTGCAGTTCTAAAACACACTTTTTTCAGAACACTACACACAATTCTCATGAAGAAAATCTCGTTTTCACAAGGAACACACTGTCATTCAAAATTCTAAAGTCAATTGCCCTACTATGCACACTGACTCATCACATGGGCAAACACCTGTCACACAGTGTTACAATTAGCAATCAGTTGATGCTTTTCATGGCTGGATTCGACATGCTAAGCGATATTTCCCCCGCTGCTTGGCCAGGGCAAACATTGCTTGTGATGTGGATGAGGTGCTGTGGCCAGACCGAAACAGAAGAGAGGATGCAGCATAGTTGTTTTTACTGTAACTGTATACAGTAAATTCTTCTGTTGTTTTGTATGTAGACCTCTGTATGTGCAACTTCGTGTTGGTTGGGATGTTCACTGTGTACATTGTTTTTGTGGGGAAAATAAAATATATTTGTTACCGTGTATTTGTGTGTTCTGAGTATAAAAACAATATTCTAAAATATTTTACAACACACTTATGTATGTACTGTCTGTAGTAATGTATGTACTGTCTGTAGTAATGTATGTACTGTCTGTAGTAATGTATGTACTGTCTGTAGTAATGTATGTACTGTCTGTAGTAATGTATGTACTGTCTGTAGTAATGTATGTACTGTCTGTAGTAATGTATGTACTGTCTGTAGTAATGTATGTACTGTCTGTAGTAAGTGTAACACTGAACAAAAAAAAGGCCTGAGTCATTATGATGAATGGAGAAGACGTGTTTTCCATTCATCATAGTGTTTTACATTGAGCACATCAGTGTTCAACTGGTTCTTATAAATGTCTATTCATATGATGGTTTGTGTGTCATTTGAAAACAAAATACCGTTTTGAGAAGAAATAACATTGATTTGAATGTAAAGTTTCATTTTGCAGGAGAATTGAGGGGTTCTGCCCATTGTGTGTGTGCTTTTTGATTTGTGTGTAGAGTTCTGAGAGTATGAGGCATGCTTTCAGAAAATGTGTGTCCACTTTCTGCATTTATTAGAATGATTTCTCTTTTCATGATCTGTTATTTCCCCCGTTAACTTTTATTAATGATTCTATTAAAGTCAGAGAGAGAAGGAGAGTCTGTCTGTCAGCAACAAACACCTTTTACATCCTTTATCCTCATTCAGTCACATGAGGCTGATGATTCCTGAACGTCGGTTTGATATGAATTACATCATTTACATGTTTATAACTGGTTCAACTCACCCCGCTCTCCCCTACTGGCTGTTATACAATCTCTCTCTCTCTCTCTCTCTCTCTGTCTCTCTCTCCCTCTCTGTCTCTCTCTCCCTCTCCCTCTCTCTCTCCCTCTCCCCCTCTCTCCCTCTCTCTCTCTCTCTCTCTCTCCCTCTCCCCCTCTCTCTTCCTCACCCTCTGTCTCCCCCTCTCTCTCTCTCTCTCTCCCCCTCTCCCTCCCCCTCTCTCTCCCCCTCCCCCTCTCCCTCCCCCTCTCTCTCCCCCTCACCCTCTCTCTCCCCCCCTCTCTCTCTCTCTCTCTCTCTCTCTCTCTCTGGTGACTTCCTGTTTATTCAGTTTTTTACTTTCACTTTGTCCCGTTGTGTCTCAGATGTTTCCTCCACGTTAAACTTTTGGTAAGTGACCCTTTTCAGTTCTGAATGACTCTCAGCTGATCTCATGTTAGTTTCATCAAACTGTAAAAAGCTGTTTGTGTTGAAGAGTTTAGCTCTGTGCTAACAGTTAGCTGTTAGCCACCGTGTTCAGGATCACCAGCTGCTCTGACTACAGCTAACCATGCTAACCATGCTAACTATGCTAACCATGCTAACAATGCTAACCATGTTAACCATGCTAACAATGCTAACCATGCTAACAATGCTAACTGTGCTAACCATGCTAACATGCTAACAATGCTAACCATGCTAGCCCTGCTAACAATGCTAACAATGCTAACCATGCTAACAATGCTAACCATGCTAACATGCTAACAATGCTAACCATGCTAACCATGCTAACCCTGCTAATCATGCTAATCATGCTAACCATGCTAATCATGCTAACCATGCTAACCATGCTAACAATGCTAACCATGCTAACCATCATGGAGATCAATATATAGTAATCAAATGAGAAGCAGAGAGACAGGACTGAAGGTTCTCTGTTAGTGTGATGACAATAAGTGACACATTAAACATGACTGACTCTCACTGATTATTCATGTTTCAAACTCATGACAGGATGTAAAGCAGTCTAAAGTTCATTCTTTACTGCAGTAAAAGTACAAATACAACACTGTCAAAGTACTTTGTTAGTAAGAGTTAAAGCTCTGCTTTGAAAACGTCACTCAGGTAAAAGTACACAAGTATTATCAGCTAAATGTACTTAAAGGGAGATTTTGATCTCATGATCTGCTATGTAAAGATATTAGTGGAGTGATGGCGTCCTGAGCAGAGAATGAAGGAGGAAGAAGTCATGTGATGGGGGGGGCATTTAGTTCTGGTCTGAGATGCTGGTGCTCTAGTGCGACATCTAGTGGCTCTGAATGTCATCTACAGAACCTTTAACGGATCAGCAGGAACTGAGAGTGTTGTACTATAATACATGATATGAAGACATTATTATTACTGATGCATTCAGGTGTAAACTGCATTTCACTGTTTGAACTGTTTTATAGAATAATTATAATAATAATAATAATAATACATTTATTTATGTAGCAATTTTTTTTATATATATATAAAATATATATATATATATATTATATATATTAGGGCTGTCAATGTATTAAAATAGTGAATGCTGATTAATGTCAGATTGATGACAGGTGTTTTCTCTGTTCTAAATGTCCAGAGTGCATCTCTCCCAGCAGGGTGGACTCTGCTATGGATCAGTGTGAGGAGGGAGTCCCCCCCTCTAAAACCACTCAGAGCAAAACTCAGAGGTGAGATGACCATCTCTAACTGTCCACCATCATTATTCACTCACTGTCACACACTCAACTACTCTATATGGTTATAATATTAACTACTGAATGGTTATAATATTAACTACTAACTACTGAATGTTATAATATTAACTACTGAATGGTTATAATATTAACTACTAACTACTGAATGTTATAATATTAACTACTGAATGGTTATAATATTAACTACTAACTTTATTAGTGAACAGAGTCAACAACTGATTAGTCAACTAATCAACTGAGAGGAGACGGTTTCTTTCTTCAGATGAAGTTTTGATGAACAGGAGAACGTTACTCATCACTGTCTCTGTTTGTGTCAGGATGCAGCGACAGAAACCAGACTCTCCTGGACCAGATCCTGGATCTGAATCTGGACCTGAACCCAGCTGTGTGTCCATGAAGAGTGACCGGTCTATGGGTCGACTTATCAGCTTTAAAGTTGGTCAAGCTGCTGATGGAAGGTAATAATCTAAAAGTGAACTTTGTTATTATCTGACTCTCTCAGAGCTTCATAGTCGAGGTGGGCGATGCTACAGAATGTGTTTTTGATCTGATGCCCAGTGATACCAGAACCAGAACCAGCAGCCAGATGCTGATATGTTTATTATTAATAACAGCTGATGTACTGACATACAGGGGAGAGCCATGAAGTTTCATCTCCACCGAGTCATTTATCAAACATCTCTCTTCATTATTTAATCACATTCATGTTCAAACACACGAGTTCATGTTCAATAACTAAAATGATTATTATATGAATTCTGTGACTAAAGAGTTGATCGTTGTACGACTTCTCATCATCCAGTTTAATCTGGAGGTCAAGAGATGTCATATTTTAAGTTGGTTTTATTGTAGCATATATGCAATAACCTATTATATGTGTGAACAATTTGATTTGATCAATATCTACAAATTTACAACTTGATGGTCACAGAGTAAGTTTTTGTGGCCACGGGCCATCAGGTCCTGGATACTGTTGAACCCTGGATCTGATCTGATCTGATCTGATCTGATCTGATCTGATCTGAATCTGATCTGATCTGATCTGATCTGATCTGATCTGATCTGATCTGATCTGATCTGATCTGATCTGAATCTGATCTGATCTGATCTGATCTGATCTGATCTGATCTGATCTGATCTGAATCTGGTGTCGACTCTCGTCTGAATCCGTTTGTCTCCAACGATGAACATTTGATACAAAGTTAAAAATAACTGAAACCAGAAGTTTTATATTATATTAGTTTTGATATCTGAACAGAATCTGGTCAAAAGGATCTTTTCATGAGTTAGTTGTTTGTTTGTATCAGGATCCAGCAGCAGAGACCAGACTCTCCTGAATCTGGACCTGAACCCAGCTGTGTGTCCATGAAGAGTGACCGGTCTAAAGGTCTTCCTCTCAACTTTAAAGCTGGAGAAGCTGCTGATGGAAGGTAATGATGTTGAATGTTGGGTCCCAACATGGGTATATTCAGGCTTTACACTAGTGAACTGGGCCTTGAGTTCCTTGATAGTAGACTGGACAGCAGATAAATCCCAAAGACTGCAATCAAACATCTGTCCAATGCTCATGACTAGCTTCTCAGAGATAGATTGGGTTGAGTTGCCATCCAGAGCACTAGCGTAGCCAGAAAAACAGCTGTGGGTGTGCATCAGAAAAACTGCATGTGCCACATGTTCCAGATGTGGACTTGGACTGAAATTCAGCCCAGAACTTTGAGATGGAGAGGTCCTTTACGTGAGCGCCCAGAAGGCAGTTTTAACACTAATTCAGTCACCCCAGCTGCCACCTCAGTATATAGCCGATATATGAAAAGTTGTGGCTGGTTGGAAATTCAAAAGAGCAAAACTCTGATGTCCGAGTGCCATTGAATGCAACAAGAGATGATGCTGCCAGCTGCTGGTCCGTTTTCTACCGGCCTTGGCAGCTTCTTGTGCAGCCTCTCCCGGTCCCGGCCGCATGCATCGACTGCTCACGACTGTTTTTCCTGCTAAATGTGTGTGTAGGGTTGCCAACTTCCACTAGTAGAAATAAAGAACGGCTGCAGATGGATAGTGGCGGGTTGTTTAGTTATAGTAACTTGTTTAGTAAGGCTATAACTAAAAATGGATTCTGCTTGTGAGTTTTGGGTGTTCCAGCTGCCTCTCTGGGTGGCACAGGCACACCCTGGCACACCCATGGCTACGTCATTGATCCAGAGAGAAGCAGAATTTAACCACAGATCTGCCGTTATGCAGTACCAGATTAAATCATGATCGAATAACAAGTTTTTTTCAAACCCTGTTAGATCCATCTGCTGTCTCAGCTGCCTTGACCAACTTTGTCACAAGGACAAAAGGACGGCTGTGATGGTGCAACCAGTTGTTATCTCCTTCTTGAAGTGATGCCAGTGTGAAGACATCGTCTGAGAAGTGACTCTCAGGCTGGAGTTGCTGTAGTTAAGAATGAAGTGATCTTTCCAGTAACATAATGTGGGTTGAGGGCAGTTTGTGAGATATGGACCTTTATGCATGCAGTTAGTGTAAGACCCGCTCTACGTCCTGAGCCACAGCTGTAGGCCTTACTGTAAATACATGTCACACTTGTTGCCATTAATATGTTTGTCAGGATCATTGTCCTGTGGTCCATCTTGCTGAGGTGGTCATCCTCCCCCGTCTCAGGCAGCCCTGGGACTATCTGTTAGGTCCGTCTGCAGCTAGCTTGAATTCTTCCTCACTGAATATGCAGGTTGGGCTGATCATCCTTCCTGCCCCTGGTGGCGTCTTCCTGAACTACCAGCTGTCTCTCCAGACATCACCAACCTGTTCTTGGTCATCTCCAAGTCGGTTCCTAGGCATCACTGGCTAAACCAGGCTTGGTGGTTTTGAGATATACCCAACGGTACACTTCATCTCATCAGCAGTGATGTGATCTTTCAACATTGGACACACTCTCCCAGGTGACCCAGCCCACCTTGATCAGACACTATAGATCACTCCCTCTGATCCATCAGCATCTGGATCGTTCAGCAGCCTCTGATGTGATGCTGATGGCTCGATGATGACCAGCCAAGTCTCTACATCCAACATCCACAGTTACACAGCAAGTTTTCCATCCCTGCCTCTGACACAGCTCTAAGATCTCCTGACATTAGGTCCTCTTTCTCTTGTAGGACCCCCCAGTAGGACGCTTTCAGGCCTTAGTAATGTTGGTGTTTTTATACCGCCCACTCTACCTCCTGAATCACAGCTGCCGTCATTCTGCCGTCATCTCAGAACACCTTTAGTTAGCTGCAGATTTAAGTCCTCAAATGTTCTTAAACTTGATGTTTTCTCCACAGAGTTCATCAGGAGAGCTCAGAGAGCCTCGGTGGTCAGTCTGCCCAGCAGCATCAAACAGACCTGGACTCCATATTTATGGTGTGTACATGTACAAGCACACATTTCACTATTAACTACATCAACCACACATTAAATGCTAAACTACCATTCAGGTCCCAACAGTCTCCATGCTGCTCTGTTCAGACCAGCAGGCCTTCAGACTGACAGATGAATCACATGTTGTGTTCTTTAAATTAAATGTTCAGTTTATCTTTCTGTTCCAGCTGCTGGAGGACAACATCGGCACTTTTGTGAAAAATGAGTTGAAGAAGATCCAGAAGGTTCTGAGTCCAGATTACCCAGAATGCTTAGAGAGTCAGAGGGAGGATGAGGAGGTGTTGGACGGTGAGGATGAGGAGCAGAGGAGGAGCAGCAGAGAGGCGTTTCTGAAGATCACACTGAACTTCCTGAGGAGAATGAAGCAGGAGGAGCTGGCTGACTGTCTGCAGAGCAGTAAGAGGATTTTAACAGATTTAACATGATGGAAAGAGGAAATGGAGACAACATGGGAGAAGTTTACATTTAAAACTCTGCTGTTAATATGCTGCACACATCTTCATCAGATCAGAGGCTGTTTGTCCTCCACTGATGAGCTGAATAAAACTGATGGAGGAGGAAAAACTAAATGTTTAGATTCTCTGATCTTCTGTAGGATCCACTCACTGGTTTCATTTCCTGTTTGTTCATTCAGGAACTGTTGCTGCAGTGTGTCGACGTAAACTCAAGTGTAACCTGAAGAAGAAGTTCCAGTGTGTGTTTGAGGGGATCGCTAAAGCAGGAAACCCAACCCTTCTGAATCAGATCTACACAGAGCTCTACATCACAGAGGGAGGGACTGCAGAGGTCAATGATGAACACGAGGTCAGACAGATTGAAACAGCATCCAGGAAACCAGACAGACCAGAAACAACAATCAGACAAGAAGACATCTTTAAAGCCTCACCTGGAAGAGATGAACCAATCAGAACAGTGATGACAAAGGGAGTGGCTGGCATCGGGAAAACAGTCTTAACACAGAAGTTCACTCTGGACTGGGCTGAAGACAAAGCCAACCAGGACATCCAGTTCATATTTCCATTCACTTTCAGAGAGCTGAATGTGCTGAAAGAGAAGAAGTACAGCTTGGTGGAACTTGTTCATCACTTCTTTACTGAAACCAAAGAAGCAGGAATCTGCAGGTTTGAAGAGTTCCCGGTTGTGTTCATCTTTGATGGTCTGGATGAGTGTCGACTTCCTCTGGACTTCCACAACAACAAGATCCTGACTGATGTTACAGAGTCCACCTCAGTGGATGTGCTGCTGACAAACCTCATCAGGGGGAAACTGCTTCCCTCTGCTCGCCTCTGGATAACCACACGACCTGCAGCAGCCAATCAGATCCCTCCTGAGTGTGTTGACATGGTGACAGAGGTCAGAGGGTTCACCGACCCACAGAAGGAGGAGTACTTCAGGAAGAGATCCAGAGATGAGGAGCAGACCAGCAGCATCATCTCCCACATCAAGACATCACGAAGCCTCCACATCATGTGCCACATCCCGGTCTTCTGCTGGATCACTGCTACAGTTCTGGAGGAGGTGTTGAAGACCAGAGAGGGAGGAGAGCTGCCCAAGACCCTGACTGAGATGTACATCCACTTCCTGGTGGTTCAGTCCAAAGTGAAGAACATCAAGTATGATGGAGGAGCTGAGACAGATCCACACTGGAGTCCAGAGAGCAGGAAGATGATCGAGTCTCTGGGAAAACTGGCTTTTGATCAGCTGCAGAAAGGCCACCTGATCTTCTATGAATCCGACCTGACAGAGTGTGGCATCGATATCAGAGCAGCCTCAGTGTACTCAGGAGTGTTCACACAGATCTTTAAAGAGGAGAGAGGACTGTACCAGGACAAGGTGTTCTGCTTCGTCCATCTGAGTGTTCAGGAGTTTCTGGCTGCTCTTCATGTCCATCTGACATTCATCAACTCTGGTGTCAATCTGATGGCACAAGAACAAACAACCTCCTGGTTGTCTGAAGTGTTCGTAGGTAAATCCACACGTTTCTACCAGAGTGCTGTGGACAAGGCCTTACAGAGTCCAAATGGACACCTGGACTTGTTCCTCCGCTTCCTCCTGGGTCTTTCCCTAGGGACCAATCAGACTCTCCTACGAGGTCTGCTGACACAGACAGGAAGTAGCTCAAAAACCAATCAGGAAACAGTCCAGTACATCAAGAAGAAGATCAGTGAGAATCTCTCTGCAGAGAAAAGCATCAATCTGTTCCACTGTCTGAATGAACTGAATGATCGTTCTCTGGTGGAGGAGATCCAACAGTCCCTGAGTTCAGGAAGTCTCTCCACAGATAAACTGTCTCCTGCTCAGTGGTCAGCTCTGGTCTTCATCTTACTGTCATCAGGAGAAGATCTGGACGTGTTTGACCTGAAGAAATACTCTGCTTCAGAGGAGGCTCTTCTGAGGCTGCTGCCAGTGGTCAAAGCCTCCAACAAAGCTCTGTATGTGGACACATAACTATCCACATTAAATGTTGTTTTATTATTCAGAAACAACAACAACCATGGTTTGTAATTGTTTCTTATGTATTGCTGATTCTTCTTCAGACTGAGTTGCTGTAACCTCTCAGAGAGAAGCTGTGAAGCTCTGTCCTCAGTTCTCAGCTCTCAGTCCTCTAGTCTCAGAGACCTGGACCTGAGTAACAACGACCTACAGGATTCAGGAGTGAACCTGCTGTCTGTTGGACTGAAGAGTCCCCACTGTACACTGGAAACTCTCAGGTTGGTGTTCAACTATTTTAAAATGAAGACTCTTTGATCTGTTATTTACTTTTTATTTAATCCTTTTAGGTTAACTGGCTGTAAACTCTCAGAGAGAAGCTGTGAAGCTCTGTCCTCAGTTCTCAGCTCCCAGTCCTCTAGTCTGAGAAACCTGGACCTGAGTAACAACGACCTGCAGGATTCAGGAGTGACGCTGCTGTCTGCTGGACTGAAGAGTCCCCACTGCACACTAGGAACTCTCAGGTTGGTGTTCAAGTATTTGAAAAATAATGACCCTCTGAGCTCTTATTTTCTTAACATTTATTATCGGATGGTCTTTTTATTGAGAGGCTGTACATTGTCAGATAGGAGCTGTGAAGATCTGTCCTCAGTTCTCAGCTCCTAGTCCTCTAGTCTAAGAGGCCTGGACCTGAGTTACAGTGCAAGTTAAATATTGAGGGTTTAAGTCCGTTTTATGATCCTGTATTAAATGTGACCGTAATATCGTACTGAAGGGGATTGCTGACTCAGGAGCTCGTCACCAGTATAGCGTGTTGGTTCACGAGTAGGGCACTGGCGTCCATGGCCATCTTGGCCCATCTATCTGGCCTTGATGCCATTCTGAAAATCGTATGCCCTGCGGCCACAGTGGCCTTGGTGCCCCGCCCCACTGCCCCAGCTGATTTCACCGTTTTCTCCTCCTCCTCTTTCCTGTCGATTCGGTTTTTAGACTCCAGTGTCTTTTGTTGAGATTCTGAATTCTTATTGGGCGACATCAAGTGAAACGCTGCGCACAAAACCAGAAGTGGGTTTGATCTCGAGCCTGGTATTAACCGGTGGAAACTTGTTCCTTCTACCCCCGCCCCCCCACTGTAGCCTAAACTAAACAACTAAAACACAGCCATAAAATCTTCCATCCACGCTGTTCATGAGTGCAGTTTTACCGGCATTAACTTCGTCAGGCTCATTACAACAGTCCAGTACAATGGCTTCATTACTGCTGATGTCACACCAATCAGCA
This sequence comes from Sebastes fasciatus, assembly GCF_043250625.1. NCBI lineage: Eukaryota > Metazoa > Chordata > Actinopteri > Perciformes > Sebastidae > Sebastes > Sebastes fasciatus. The sequence goes on from NC_133801.1 coordinate 1,131,126, forward strand.
TATTGATCTCACCCTCCATCTTACCCTCACTCATCACCAAGACACCAAAATACTGTTCACATGGGGCAGTCACTCACTCCCAACCCTAAAGGACCACTACACCACTTTCTGTTAGCGTGCTATGGCCTCAGTCTTGAAGGTGCCCCAGTGTTCACTGGAGGTCACAGATAAATTCAGCCTTCAGAACATCCTCATCCCCAAGAGACAGAGATGCAATCCTGAAGTCATCAGGACACCACCCACCCCCCGGCTACCTCTATATCGTGTTGCTGACCACAACTCCAAGCAGCCTCCTCCACAACAGAACTAATTTTAATTTAGAGAGTTTACACTGTGTGTTTGTGTGTGTTTAGTCTGTCAGGCTGTCTGATCACAGAGGAAGGCTGTTCTTCTTTGGCCTCAGCTCTGAGCTCCAACCCCTCCCATCTGAGAGAGCTGGACCTGAGCTACAATCATCCAGGAGACTCAGGAGGGAAGCTGCTGTCTGCTGGACTGGAGAATCCACAATGGAGACTGGACACTCTCAGGTATGGACAGACAACAGACTGAACTCTCTCAGGTATGGACAGACAACAGACTGAACTCTCTCAGGTGTGGACAGACAACATACTGGACTCTCTCAGGTATGGACAGATGGACGGACAGAAAGACAACAGCAGCTCTCATACTGTCTCTCTGTCCCTAACGGAGGAACTCTGGTTCATGTTTAATGGAGGATCTGAGTGAAGCTGTATGAAGTTGATTGTGACTGTGTTTCCTCCTGCAGGACGGACCATGGTGGACAGCAGAGACTGAGACCTGGTCTGAGGAAGTGTGAGTGTGTTTTAAGTTTGATTTATTTATTTTATGTCAACAGGCTAGTTTTCAGCTGTTGTCCGTCAGCCTGATGTTAAATTAGTCTTTAAAACACAACAACATGTAAAATTAGAACCAGAGAAAGCAGAACATGAACCGCTGAACAGGATAAAACAGGATAATGTGATCATAGCTCTGTCTTCTACTATGGAGGGATGGAGGACGACCTGAAGAAGTGGCCTCAGATAACCTCCACTAGCATATTTAGCTACGTTATTGACTCCGTTGCTGCAGACGGTGAAGAGATGAACAATCTGAAAAGCTCTGAGGCAGATCAGTACTTCCACAGTAACAAGGTTTAGCTTTTTCCTACACAGATAACCGTACTTAAACTATCTGTAGTCTAATGCTGCCCTGCACTCCGTCTCATAAACTGCCTTACATTATAAACTGTACAGAAAGTAGTTAAAGTAACTGGCTGTCATTAAACCAACGCTACAATGCTGAGTCCTCCCTACACATGACATCATAGCTGATGTCCTCCTGGCTCTGCTGTCAGTCCTTTAAGGACCTGACGTCTCTTCTCCGCTGCTCTTTATAGCCCAACCACAAAGAAGGATACGAGTTTTCCTCCGTTGTCTTTTAGTCCACTAAATGAGATGAGCTCACATAACGAGGGTTTATGGTGGTCTCTTCTAGTTGAGGTTTCTCAGCCACATTCTTCTGGATTCCTCGTCTGTAGGTCGGCGATGGAAAGTGTTCCGTTGGTCACAACAACAATCCCTTTTTGTTTGGGTGCATGTTCAACACACTGTTGTTGAAGCCACAGATTTAGCTCTGTCTGGTTGTTAGTACAGCCGCTAACAGCACAACAAGTACCAGAGCTCCACAAGGACATTTTAGAAAATGCTAATTTAACGTTAGTTATAATAATAATAATAATAATAAATTGGACTTATATAGCGCCTTTCAAGAAACCCAAGGACGCTTTACAAAGAGGGCACACAAAATCATACTGATAAATAAAAACAAAAGGAAAGAAAACAACAAATCAAAACAGGAGCTAAGTCATTAAAGGAGTGATGTGTAGGAAGAGTTAGAGGTCAGAGGTCTTGATGAACAGCTGGTGCTGGAGGGGCTTTTTGAAAGTGTCCAGGGATGAAGCATTTCTGATCTCAGAAGGGAGAGAGTTCCAGAGGGTGGGGGGGCCGCGACGCTGAAGGCTCTCAGCCGGGTTTGGGGGGGGGGGGTGGAGAGCAGACCGGTGTCGGAGGATCGTAGTCTCTGGGATGGAGTGTAGAGGTGGAGAAGGTTGGTTAGGTACTGGGGGGCATGGAGGGATTTGTATGTGAGAAGGAGGAGTTAATAGTTGATGTAGGACTTGATTGAAGATGGATGAGTGTCGGGGTGATGTGCTGCCAGAGCCTAGTGCGGGTCAGAACCCTGGCAGCTGAGTTCTGGACGTACTGGAGCCGGTCCAGGGCTTTGCTGGGTACCCCGGACAGGACTCCATTCCAGTAGTCCAGACGGGAGCTGATGAAGGAGTGGATGAGGGTCTCTGCCACGGAGTTCAAGATCTGTTCAATATAAAGCAGCATTTGCTTTAGAAGGTTAGCCTCTATGGTTAGCCTCTATGGTTAGCCTCTATGGATAGCCTCTATGGTTAGCCTCTATGGATAGCCTCTATGGTTAGCCTCCATGGTTAGCCTCTATGGTTAGCCTCTATGGATAGCCTCTATGGTAAGCCTCTATGGTTAGCCTCTATGGTTAGCCTCTATGGTAAGCCTCTATGGTTAGCCTCTATGGTTAGCCTCTATAGTTAGCCTCTATGGTTAGCCTCTATAGATAGCCCCTATGGTTAGCCTCTATGGATAGCCTCTATGGTGAGCCTCTATGGTTAGCCTCCATGGTTAGCCTCTATGGATAGCCTCTATGGTTAACCAGTATGGATAGCCTCTATGGTTAGCCTCTATGTTTAGCCTCCATGGTTAGCCTCTATGGATAGCCTCTATGGTTAACCTCTATGGTTAGCCTCTATGGTTAGCCTCCATGGTTAGCCTCTATGGTTAGCCTCTATGGATAGCCTCCATGGTTAGCCTCCATGGTTAGCCTCCATGGATAGCCTCTATGGTTAGCCTCTATGGTTAGCCTCTATGGTTAGCCTCTATGGATAGCCTCTATGGTAAGCCTCTATGGTTAGCCTCTATGGTTAGCCTCTATGGTAAGCCTCTATGGTTAGCCTCTATGGTTAGCCTCTATAGTTAGCCTCTATGGTTAGCCTCTATAGATAGCCCCTATGGTTAGCCTCTATGGATAGCCTCTATGGTGAGCCTCTATGGTTAGCCTCCATGGTTAGCCTCTATGGATAGCCTCTATGGTTAACCTCTATGGATAGCCTCTATGGTTAGCCTCTATGGTTAGCCTCCATGGTTAGCCTCTATGGATAGCCTCTATGGTTAACCTCTATGGTTAGCCTCCATGGTTAGCCTCTATGGTTAGCCTCTATGGTTAGCCTCTATGGTTAGCCTCCATGGTTAGCCTCCATGGATAGCCTCCATGGTTAGCCTCTATGGTTAACCTCTATGGTTAGCCTCTATGGATAGCCTCTATGGTTAACCTCTATGGTTAACCTCTATGGTTAGCCTCCATGGATAGCCTCCATGGTTAGCCTCTATGGTTAACCTCTATGGTTAGCCTCTATGGATAGCCTGTATGGTTAGCCTCTATGGATAGCCTCTATGGATAGCCTCTATGGATGGCCTGTATGGTTAACCTCTATGGTTAGCCTCTATGGATAGCCTCTATGGTTAACCTCTATGGTTAACCTCTATGGATAGCCTCTATGGATAGCCTCTATGGATGGCCTGTATGGTTAGCCTCTATGGATAGCCTCTATGGTTAACCTCTATGGTTAACCTCTATGGATAGCCTCTATGGTTAGCCTCTATGGTAAACCTCTATGGATAGCCTCTATGGTTAACCTCCATGGTTAGCCTCCATGTTTAGCCTCTATGGTTAGCCTCTATGTTTAGCCTCTATGGTTAGCCTCTATGGTTAGCCTCCATAGTTAGCCTCTATGGTTAGCCTCCATGGTTAGCCTCTATGGATAGCCTCTATGTTTAGCCTCTATGGATAGCCTCTATGTTTAGCCTCTATGGATAGCCTCTATGGATAGCCTCTATGGATAGCCTCTATGTTTAGCCTCTATGGATAGCCTCTATGGATAGCCTCTATGTTTAGCCTCTATGGTTATTCTCTATGGATAGCCTCTATGTTAGCCTCTATGGTTAGCCTCTATGGTTAGCCTCCATGGTTAGCCTCTATGGTTATTCTCCATGGTTAGCCTCTATGGTTAGCCTCCATGGTTAGCCTCCATGGATAGCCTCTATGGGACTACCTAGCTTACTGCTACTTCCGCTACCTCAGCAGAAGTGAGGTCCATAATCATGTCTTCAGTAACGCCCCGACAATAAGGAGGATAACATGCAGACAATGAATGCAACACAATGTCCAGCAGACATCAGCACAGTCAGTTGAAACATGACAACATAGAATCACATCATGTTACAGAAGTGAAACCCAGCGGAGGCTAGAGGACTGAACATATTCACTCAAGTCAAAGTACAATGACTCTGTGATGTTCAAAGGTGTGAACGTTGTGCTGAATGTGAGCTCTTTGGTGGAGCTAATCAGCGTTTTAGAAAGCAGATGGTTCAGAGCTGCTTTGTGCTGCAGTGGAAGATGATGAGCCAGTTTTATTAGTGAGACTTTATTCAGTACTGGATCATCAGCTGTCGTCCTCGGGTCCACACCGGGACCAACAGCAGAACACCGTCCACATGTTGACTCTCATGTTGAGGAGCTGTTCATGCTGTTACAACTGGATTGTTGAGTTTCTAGTTAAAGGTTGTTAAACGTCATTCACAGTTGAATATCAGATGTCACTTTTCTTTCACTGATTGTCAGTAGAGTTGTTAATAAATCACCAGATGTTGACCTGCAGCTGTATTGTGTCTTCTTCTCTCCATCAGATGTCTGTCAACTGGAACTGGACACAAACACAGTACACAGAAGACTCAAACTGTCTGACAACAGGAAGGTGACATGTGTGATGAAGGAGGATCAGTCATATCCTGATCATCCAGACAGATTCATCTCCCGTCTTCAGCTGCTGTGTAGAACTGGTCTGACTGGTCGCTGCTACTGGGAGGTCAAGTGGAGAGGAAGAGGGGTTTCTATATCAGTGAGTTACAGAGGAATCAGCAGGAGAGGAAACGGAGGAGACTGTGTGTTTGGAGGGAATGATCAGTCCTGGAGTCTGAGGTGCTTTAATGATGGTTACTATGTCTATCACAATAAGAGTAAAACACCCATCTCCTCCTCCTCCTCCTCCTCCTCCTCCTCCTCCTCCTCCTCCTCCTTGTTCTCCTCCTCCTCTGATAGAGTAGCAGTGTATGTGGACTGTCCTGCTGGCACTCTGTCCTTCTACAGAGTCTCCTCTGACACCCTGATCCACCTCCACACCTTCAGCACCACATTCACTGAACCTCTTTATCCTGGGTTTGGGGTCTGGTCTTATGGTTCCTCAGTGTCTCTGTGTCCTCTGCAGGTCTGAGTGTCTCTGTGTCCTCTGCAGGTCTCAGTGTCTCTGTGTCCTCTGCAGGTCTGAGTGTCTCTGTGTCCTCTGCAGGTCTGAGTGTCTCTGTGTCCTCTGCAGGTCTGAGTGTCTCTGTGTCCTCTGCAGGTCTGAGTGTCTCTATGTCCTCTGCAGGTCTGAGTGTCTCTGTGTCCTCTGCAGGTCTGAGTGTCTCTGTGTCCTCTGCAGGTCTGAGTGTCTCTGTGTCCTCTGCAGGTCTCAGTGTCTCTGTGTCCTCTGCAGGTCTGAGTGTCTCTGTGTCCTCTGCAGGTCTGAGTGTCTCTTTGTCCTCTGCAGGTCTCAGTGTCTCTGTGTCCTCTGCAGGTCTGAGTGTCTCTGTGTCCTCTGCAGGTCTCAGTGTCTCTGTGTCCTCTGCAGGTCTGAGTGTCTCTGTGTCCTCTGCAGGTCTGAGTGTCTCTGTGTCCTCTGCAGGTCTGAGTGTCTCTGTGTCCTCTGCAGGTCTGAGTGTCTCTATGTCCTCTGCAGGTCTGAGTGTCTCTGTGTCCTCTGCAGGTCTGAGTGTCTCTGTGTCCTCTGCAGGTCTGAGTGTCTCTGTGTCCTCTGCAGGTCTCAGTGTCTCTGTGTCCTCTGCAGGTCTGAGTGTCTCTGTGTCCTCTGCAGGTCTGAGTGTCTCTTTGTCCTCTGCAGGTCTCAGTGTCTCTGTGTCCTCTGCAGGTCTGAGTGTCTCTGTGTCCTCTGCAGGTCTCAGTGTCTCTGTGTCCTCTGCAGGTCTGAGTGTCTCTGTGTCCTCTGCAGGTCTGAGTGTCTCTGTGTCCTCTGCAGGTCTGAGTGTCTCTGTGTCCTCTGCAGGTCTGAGTGTCTCTATGTCCTCTGCAGGTCTGAGTGTCTCTGTGTCCTCTGCAGGTCTGAGTGTCTCTGTGTCCTCTGCAGGTCTGAGTGTCTCTGTGTCCTCTGCAGGTCTCAGTGTCTCTGTGTCCTCTGCAGGTCTGAGTGTCTCTGTGTCCTCTGCAGGTCTGAGTGTCTCTTTGTCCTCTGCAGGTCTCAGTGTCTCTGTGTCCTCTGCAGGTCTGAGTGTCTCTGTGTCCTCTGCAGGTCTCAGTGTCTCTGTGTCCTCTGCAGGTCTGAGTGTCTCTGTGTCCTCTGCAGGTCTGAGTGTCTCTGTGTCCTCTGCAGGTCTGAGTGTCTCTGTGTCCTCTGCAGGTCTCAGTGTCTCTGTGTCCTCTGCAGGTCTGAGTGTCTCTGTGTCCTCTGCAGGTCTGAGTGTCTCTTTGTCCTCTGCAGGTCTGAGTGTCTCTTTGTCCTCTGCAGGTCTGAGTGTCTCTGTGTCCTCTGCAGGTCTCAGTGTCTCTGTGTCCTCTGCAGGTCTGAGTGTCTCTGTGTCCTCTGCAGGTCTGAGTGTCTCTGTGTCCTCTGCAGGTCTGAGTGTCTCTGTGTCCTCTGCAGGTCTGAGTGTCTCTGTGTCCTCTGCAGGTCTGAGTGTCTCTGTGTCCTCTGCAGGTCTGAGTGTCTCTGTGTCCTCTGTAGGTCTGAGTGTCTCTGTGTCCTCTGCAGGTCTCAGTGTCTCTGTGTCCTCTGCAGGTCTCAGTGTCTCTGTGTCCTCTGCAGGTCTCAGTGTCT
>NC_133801.1:1143134-1158134 GCF_043250625.1 Sebastes fasciatus
TGCTCCAATAAGTCTCTTAAGACTCTCCAGTTGATCCAGAATGCTGCAGCACGTGTACTGACTAGAACTAGAAAAAGAGATCATATTACGCCTGTATTAGCTTCTCTGCACTGGCTGCCTGTAAAATCCAGAATAGATTTTAAAATCGTCCTCCTCACCTACAAAGCGCTAAACGGTCAGGCCCCATCATATCTTAAAGAGCTCATAATACCCTACTACCCCACTAGAGCACTGCGCTCACAGAATGCAGGGTTACTTGAGGTTCCTAGAGTCTCCAAAAGTAGAATGGGAGCCAGAGCCTTCAGCTATCAAGCTCCTCTTCTGTGGAACCAGCTCCCAGTTTCAGTCCGGGAGGCAGACACCGTCTCTACATTTAAGAGTAGGCTAAAGACTTTCCTCTTTGATAACGCTTATAGTTAGGGCTGTCTTTGACCAGCCCCTAGTTAAGCTGCTATAGGCCTAGACTGCAGAGGGACTTCCTATCACACACTGAGCTCCTCTCTCCTTCTGGATATACTCATGTCCCATTCATTGTTACCAACTACATTCCTTCCCGGGAGTCTTTGTTCCTCCTTGTCTCGCAGGTAACCATGGAACGGGGTCACACCGGGAGCGAGATTATACCTGGAGCAAGGTTATACCTGGAGCGAGGTTATACCTGAAGCGGGGTCACACCTGGAGCGAGGTTATACCTGAAGCGGGGTCACACCTGGAGCGAGGTTATACCTGGAGCAAGGTTATACCTGGAGCGAGGTCATACCTGAAGCGGGGTCACACCTGGAGCGGGTTACACCTGGAGCGAGGTAACACCTGGAGCGGGGTCACACCTGGAGCAAGGTTATACCTGGAGCGAGGTTATACCTGAAGCGGGGTCACACCTGGAGCGGGTTACACCTGGAGCGAGGTCACACCTGGAGCGGGGTCACACCTGGAGCGGGGTCACACCTGGAGCGGGGTCACACTTGGAGCGGGGTCACACCTGGAGCGAGGTTATACCTGGAGCGGGGTCACACCTGGAGCGGGGTTATACTTGGAGCGGGGTCACACCTGGAGCGGGGTCACACTTGGAGCGGGGTCACACCTGGAGCGAGGTTATACCTGGAGCGGGGTCACACCTGGAGCGGGGTTACACTTGGAGCGGGGTCACACCTGGAGCGGGGTTACACTTGGAGCGGGGTCACACCTGGAGCGAGGTTATACCTGGAGCGGGGTCACACCTGGCTCGGGGTTACACTTGGAGCGGGGTCACACTTGGAGCGGGGTCACACCTGGAGCGAGGTTATACCTGGAGCGGGGTCACACCTGGAGCGGGGTTACACTTGGAGCGGGGTCACACCTGGAGCGGGGTTACACTTGGAGCGGGGTCACACCTGGAGCGGGGTTACACTTGGAGCGGGGTCACACCTGGAGCGGGGTTACACTTGGAGCGGGGTCACACCTGGAGCGGGGTTATACTTGGAGCGGGGTCACACCTGGAGCGGGGTTACACTTGGAGCGGGGTCACACCTGGAGCGAGGTTATACCTGGAGCGGGGTCACACCTGGAGCGGGGTTACACTTGGAGCGGGGTCACACCTGGAGCGGGGTTACACTTGGAGCGGGGTCACACCTGGAGCGAGGTTATACCTGGAGCGGGGTCACACCTGGCTCGGGGTTACACTTGGAGCGGGGTTACACCTGGATCTGGATGTCACCTGGATTGTGGTTGCATCTGCTGCCTGCTTGACACCAACTGCTACCATCATTAATTAACTAACTACTATTGGTTTTGTTTTATTAGTCCTACTTGTATTAGTTATTACAGCTGCTGGGCTATTATTGTGTCTCTCTCTCTCTGAACCAACTAACTACAACTAACCGGCTAACTACACCTAATTAGTTAACTACACCTAACTAGCTATTTACACCTGAGGACTAGTTTCTGTGTTTTGGGGTTTTCTGTTCTTTTCCTTGTTTCCTGTTTTATTTTGATAAGCTCATGTCACTTCCTGCCTGTGATTGTTAAACCACCTGATTTGTTTCACCTGTGTTGCGTCATCCTGCTTCTCTCCAGGTGGGTTTAGTCTCTTCATTCTCAGTTCCTCGTTCGTTGTGTTTCATCCTTCTTTATTCCAGTGTTTAGTGTTTCATCGTTATCTGACCGTACTCTGTGGACTGTTCTCTAACCCGCCTGTCGGACCAGCTGCAGGTTCGTGCACGGTAAGTTTTTGTTCGTTGTTAAATCTTTACCTGCGTTATCTCTGAGAACCTGACACACTGCAGCAGAAGTCGGGTGGAGTCAGGTACAGCGGGTCAGGTAAGGTTGGAGCATCGTAGCTCTTTAATATTTTACAGCCAATCACGATAACTGATCTTATATTGTTGCTACAACACCGGTTGACATTTAAGAATACTTTTGATTGGTCGGAGGTTGCTAATATTGACAGGACACATCGTGTTACATGAAGAGAAATTGGATGATAAGTGAACAAATGTCACTCGTCACTCATAAGGATAATAAATGTTTAGACATTTTAAATTTAAAACAGGTCCAATATTTTATTTATTAATATATTTTTAACCTTATTTTGTGCAATACACATTTTGTATTTTAAAGTAAAGTATTTATAATAAAGGATGATAAAGCAATTATAAGTAAGCTTACAAACAAAGCAACATTTTGTGTTTTTACACAAAATTTGAAATTTAAAAAATAAACTTAGATTTGTGTGAAAAACATCATTTTAGGTGTTGGCCCATTTTAGCTTAACCAAGCCCGCTATAATGGGCCACATATACACACTTTTACACAGAAGTTACTTAGTAAGTGAGGGTGAAAAACGGGTTCAAAGGTCTCGAGACGATGACGGCAACTTTCAAAAACCAAGATGGCGACTGCTAAAACCAAGATGGCGACTGCTAAAACCAAGATGGCGACGGCCAAAAACCAAGATGGCGACGGCTAAAAACCAAGATGGCGATGGCTAAAAACCAAGATGGCGATGGCTAAAACCAAGATGGCGATGGCTAAAAACCAAGATGGCGATGGCTAAAACCAAGATGGCGACTGCTAAAACCAAGATGGCGACGGCTAAAACCAAGATGGCGACTGCTAAAACCAAGATGGCGATGGCTAAAAACCAAGATGGCGATGGCTAAAACCAAGATGGCGACTGCTAAAACCAAGATGGCGACGGCTAAAAACCAAGATGGCGACTGCTAAAACCAAGATGGCGACGGCTAAAAACCAAGATGGCGATGGCTAAAACCAAGATGGCGATGGCTAAAAACCAAGATGGCGATGGCTAAAACCAAGATGGCGACTGCTAAAACCAAGATGGCGACGGCTAAAAACCAAGATGGCGACTGCTAAAACCAAGATGGCGACGGCTAAAAACCAAGATGGCGATGGCTAAAACCAAGATGGCGATGGCTAAAAACCAAGATGGCGATGGCTAAAACCAAGATGGCGACTGCTAAAACCAAGATGGCGATGGCCAAAAACCAAGATGGCGATGGCTAAAACCAAGATGGCGATGGCTAAAAACCAAGATGGCGATGGCTAAAACCAAGATGGCGATGGCTAAAAACCAAGATGGCGACTGCTAAAACCAAGATGGCGATGGCCAAAAACCAAGATGGCGACGGCTAAAAACCAAGATGGCGATGGCTAAAAACCAAGATGGCGATGGCTAAAACCAAGATGGCGACTGCTAAAACCAAGATGGCGATGGCCAAAAACCAAGATGGCGATGGCTAAAACCAAGATGGCGATGGCTAAAAACCAAGATGGCGATGGCTAAAACCAAGATGGCGACTGCTAAAACCAAGATGGCGATGGCTAAAAACCAAGATGGCGACTGCTAAAACCAAGATGGCGATGGCCAAAAACCAAGATGGCGACGGCTAAAAACCAAGATGGCGATGGCTAAAAACCAAGATGGCGACGGCTAAAACCAAGATGGCGATGGCTAAAAACCAAGATGGCGACTGCTAAAACCAAGATGGCGACGGCTAAAAACCAAGATGGCGATGGCTAAAACCAAGATGGCGATGGCTAAAAACCAAGATGGCGATGGCTAAAACCAAGATGGCGACTGCTAAAACCAAGATGGCGATGGCCAAAAACCAAGATGGCGACTGCTAAAAACCAAGATGGCGATGGCTAAAAACCAAGATGGCGACGGCTAAAACCAAGATGGCGCTGGCCAAAAACCAAGATGGCGATGGCTAAAACCAAGATGGCGATGGCCAAAAACCAAGATGGCGACGGCTAAAACCAAGATGGCGATGGCTAAAACCAAGATGGCGATGGCCAAAAACCAAGATGGCGACGGCTAAAATATGACAATAGAATAGAAATAATGTGGTTTTACTTTTGTACGTCTCTTTGTAGGAGGACGTTTTACTGGCGTCTGGTCGTCTCTTTCAGTCCAAAATGGCGGAGGCGTAGCTCTGCTGCTGGAACGAACTACTGACTTCCACCTCTTAGCGATATACGTTCTTTGGCGTGGGCGTGTTTAGACTCGTTAACCGACATCTTCATTAGTGACCTCTGTGTGTCGGCTGACGATTAAACCGAAACAGGAAACACAGTCATGAATTTTGTATGTAAATGTGAGATTGACCTGACTGACCTCAGACGCTGTCATGTGACCTCAGACGCCGTCATGTGACCTGAGAGACTCGTTAGTGATGAACGTCCTCTACTGTGTGTGTGTGTGTGTGTGTGTGTGTGTGTGTGTGTGTGTCTCAGCTGTCAATCATGGTCTCTCATTAAGGTTTAGTTCTAGAAAGCTTTTCTTAACAAAGAGTTAATGACTGAAAGGAGCAGCTAATCTGACTGCAGCAGCTGCCACACACATCCTGTCCATAGAGATGGAGGAGGACGAGTTAAAGTAGCTGAGCATGATGGGAAATACTCTGAACATTCTGGGGTTGAATCAAGAGAAGCTGTATAATATAAATATTTCATATCTAATAGTCCACTCACATATGTACATCTACAGTAGATGTACCTTTTGTATGTATTAACGTGAGAAATAACTACGGAAGTGACGTCATGTGACCTGATCTCTGACCCGGTTTAACCATCTCTGTATTCATTTAACCTTTGTCTTCTTGCCGTTTTCTGCCAGATGTTGAATTCTTTTCAAAACATATTTTCTCAGAACTCGTACATGAAGAATGTTTAGTAACATTTCGTTTTACAGGTTTCATGGTAATTAGGTGATAATGAGCAAATCTTTTTGGAATTGCTGCCAAATTATCCCAATATTTACCTCAAAATGTAACGTCAATGACTTCATTATAAACATCATTTAACCATTAGATGCTAAAATAGCATCTAATGGTTAAAACAGCGCCCTTAGGCACAGATCTCACAATCGTGTGACTTATTGTGGACACTAATGTAACCCGGTAGCTGATGTCATGATTCAGCGAGTTTAAGACATTTAAAACAAGTTATTATGCTAATTATTCATCAATATCAATTATCAATTAACTTTGTATTCTTTTCCTCAAAATGTAGTAGTTAAATTACCAGCTGTTGGGAAATAGCGGGATATAATTATTAAATAATGTTTATGATAAAGTCATTTTTGATACATTGAGGTAGATATTGGGGTAACTTGGCCGTAATTCCAAAGTAATTTTAAATAGGTTACTTTCTAATTATCACCTGATTACCGTGAAAGTTGCCGACTTGTAAGATACCGAATGTTTTATGTCTAATTTTGTCCTTTATATGGCTCACTGAGACGCAGCAGCTGGTCGTGTGTTTCATATTTAATAATGATGTTTCTCATGTAAAAAGCTCTTAATGTATTTTCTCTTCAGTCGGAGCAGCTGTAACGAGTGACTTTACCCTCCGCTCGGGTTTATTAACCTTCATCAGCTGTTCAGAGCAGCTTTAATGAGTAACAACCTGCAGCTCTTCATCCTGATGAAGATGATTATTCCTCCGTCTCCGTCAGCAGACACGAAGCGGTCGTTTAGTCTCAAACAGATTTTATTCAAACCGACAATTAAAAATAGTTTCATCCAGTTTACATTCAGAAAGAATCAGATCAGGAAAGTCTAAACAATTCATCCCGACTACTCGTCGCTGGTCGGATCCACAGTTTCTGTACAGAGTCTGCAGGAGGAGTGAAGATGAAGATGGAGGGACGATGAGGATGACGAGGCTCTCAGCAGGAAGTGAAGGTCTTCCAGAAGAAGTTCTTGCAGCCGGCTTTTCTCTCTCGGGGGGCGAGCAGCGGCCCGCCGCCAGCGGCGGCGGCTCGTTCCAGATCCATGTGGACGTCCTCGGGTTCTCCTTCAGCCAGAGGGAAGTTGTCCTCCTCCAGAGCCTCGTTCTCCACCTGCAGGAGGTCCGACAGGAGCAGCTCCGCCAGCGAGGCCCGAGACATGTCCTGAAATACATGGACAGACGTTAAAGACAAAACCAGCGAGGACGGAGACATGTCCTGAAATACATGAAGACAGACGTTAAAGACAAAACCAGCGAGGACGGAGACATGTCCTGAAATACATGAAGACAGACGTTAAAGACAAAAACCAGCGAGGACGGAGACATGTCCTGAAATACATGAAGACAGACGTTAAAGACAAAAACCAGCGAGGACGGAGACATGTCCTGAAATACATGAAGACAGACGTTAAAGACAAAAACCAGCGAGGACGGAGACATGTCCTGAAATACATGAAGACAGACGTTAAAGACAAAAACCAGCGAGGACGGAGACATGTCCTGAAATACATGAAGACAGACGTTAAAGACAAAAACCAGCGAGGACGGAGACATGTCCTGAAATACATGAAGACAGACGTTAAAGACAAAACCAGCGAGGACGGAGACATGTCCTGAAATACATGAAGACAGACGTTAAAGACAAAAACCAGCGAGGACGGAGACATGTCCTGAAATACATGAAGACAGACGTTAAAGACAAAACCAGCGAGGACGGAGACATGTCCTGAAATACATGAAGACAGACGTTAAAGACAAAAACCAGCGAGGCCCGAGACATGTCCTGAAATACATGAAGACAGACGTTAAAGACAAAAACCAGCGAAGACGGAGACATGTCCTGAAATACATGAAGACAAACGTTAAAGACAAAAACCAGCGAGGACGGAGACATGTCCTGAAATACATGAAGACAGACGTTAAAGACAAAAACCAGCGAAGACGGAGACATGTCCTGAAATACATGAAGACAGACGTTAAAGACAAAAACCAGCGAGGACGGAGACATGTCCTGAAATACATGAAGACAGACGTTAAAGACAAAACCAGCGAGGACGGAGACATGTCCTGAAATACATGAAGACAGACGTTAAAGACAAAAACCAGCGAGGCCCGAGACATGTCCTGAAATACATGAAGACAGACGTTAAAGACAAAAACCAGCGAAGACGGAGACATGTCCTGAAATACATGAAGACAAACGTTAAAGACAAAAACCAGCGAGGACGGAGACATGTCCTGAAATACATGAAGACAGACGTTAAAGACAAAAACCAGCGAAGACGGAGACATGTCCTGAAATACATGAAGACAGACGTTAAAGACAAAAACCAGCGAGGACGGAGACATGTCCTGAAATACATGAAGACAGACGTTAAAGACAAAACCAGCGAGGACGGAGACATGTCCTGAAATACATGAAGACAGACGTTAAAGACAAAAACCAGCGAAGACGGAGACATGTCCTGAAATACATGAAGACAAACGTTAAAGACAAAAACCAGCGAGGACGGAGACATGTCCTGAAATAAATGAAGACAGACGTTAAAGACAAAAACCAGCGAGGACGGAGACATGTCCTGAAATACATGAAGACAGACGTTAAAGACAAAAACCAGCGAGGACGGAGACATGTCCTGAAATACATGAAGACAAACGTTAAAGACAAAAACCAGCGAGGACGGAGACATGTCCTGAAATAAATGAAGACAGACGTTAAAGACAAAAACCAGCGAGGACGGAGACATGTCCTGAAATACATGAAGACAGACGTTAAAGACAAAACCAGCGAGGACGGAGACATGTCCTGAAATACATGAAGACAGACGTTAAAGACAAAAACCAGCGAGGCCCGAGACATGTCCTGAAATACATGAAGACAGACGTTAAAGACAAAAACCAGCGAAGACGGAGACATGTCCTGAAATACATGAAGACAAACGTTAAAGACAAAAACCAGCGAGGACGGAGACATGTCCTGAAATACATGAAGACAGACGTTAAAGACAAAAACCAGCGAGGACGGAGACATGTCCTGAAATACATGAAGACAAACGTTAAAGACAAAAACCAGCGAGGACGGAGACATGTCCTGAAATACATGAAGACAAACGTTAAAGACAAAAACCAGCGAGGACGGAGACATGTCCTGAAATACATGAAGACAAACGTTAAAGATCAAAACCAGCGAGGATGGAGACATGTCCTGAATTACATGAAGACAAACGTTAAAGATCAAAACCAGCGAGGACGGAGACATGTCCTGAAATAAATGAAGACAGACGTTAAAGACAAAAACCAGCAAGGACGGAGACATGTCCTGAAATACATGAAGACAAACGTTAAAGACAAAAACCGGCGAGGACGGAGACATGTCCTGAAATACATGAAGACAAACGTTAAAGACAAAAACCAGCAAGGACGGAGACATAACCTGAAATACATGAAGACAAACGTTAAAGACAAAAACCGGCGAGGACGGAGACATGTCCTGAAATACATGAAGACAAACGTTAAAGATAAAAACCAGCGAGGACGGAGACATGTCCTGAAATACATGAAGACAAATCTTAAGAACATACTTCAGCCTAAACCTAACCAAGTCGATCTTTCCCTAAACCTAACTCAATAGTTTTATTTTGAAAAGACTGGAGAGGAAATTGAAACGCCCTAAAATTACATTGTTGAAAGTTGTGCACAGCGTCACAATTTTTTTTAAATTAAATAAATAAATAGAGGAATTAATAAATAGATGAATTAATTTATGAATACATTTGTGAACACTGCATCATTTTACATATTTATATCAATCAAAAAAATAACATTCATACAAATCATGTCATGATTTCCAGATTAACGGCAGTCTAATTAATAAAAATGAGAAAAGCGTAAACCCTTAAATCACATATTTTATTGTCGATAGACTTCACACGTTGCCTTTAACATCAAATATAAATAATATCTCATCTTTTCCAGCACGTCGTTTAAATAAAGTCGTTTGTGATCTTCGATCAGCTGGACGATGTTAAGAGACATTTCTTTATTTAGATTTGATCTTTGTAAATAATTCATTTTTAATGAATCTAATTAAAGCTGTTTGATGTTCTGTAGTTTTATAAAGAAACAAAATGTTTGGTTCAAAGATAAAAACCCTGATAATCAGCTGATCAGTCCATCTATTGATTATTCTGCAATTAGTTAATTAACCATTTAGTGGCTCAATACAGCTGAGAGACATCATACCTGACGATCAGCCGCCTGGTTCACAGAACACAGTCCCAGTATTTCAAGACGTTGAGACTGGTAGTGAACAAAAGTCTTACTGTGGTCGTTTTCTGTCTACCATTTATATATTATAATATAAATATAATATAATATAATATAATAATAATATTATAATATTGAATTCATTATATAATGAACTTCATTAAATCATATTTTCATCATGAATGACTGTAGTAGTTTCTGTTCAGAGCAGCAGGAGATGATTTAAATAAAAATAAACCATACTGGTTCAACACTAATCCATTATCCGTCAAATGTTAAAAATGAAAACAATAAATATTTAATTAGTTAAAGAGTTAATCTGAAATTAATTTGAAGACATAAAAATATAGCAATAGAGAAAAGCCAACCAATCAAAACGATTACAGCTATTTTGTAATGAAGTTGAAGTTAAATTAATTCATTATAAATGTATTATTATTTAAAATATTTATTATTTATTATTTATTTTGTGTCTGTTTTTTATACGTTCAAAGAACTGATTATATCAGCAGATTAATAACATTTATATTATATAGAATATAATATATTTAATTAGTTAGAGAATTAATTTGAAATTCATTTGAAGACATTAAAACAATAAAAAATGAAACTAGAAACGGTAACACTTCACAGTAATCAGTTGATAATTAGATTAGATAATTATATTCTGCTCTTTCCCAACAGCTGATCATTTATTTAACACATTTCCAGGAAAAGAATAAAAGTGAATATATCTGCTTTATTTCCATGTCTGCTGATAAATAGATAATAATAAATGAATCATGACATCAGTCACATTATAGTGATCAGAAGAGTCTTCTATTAGTTATGGTTTTACACCTCCGATGAATATAATTATTAAATAATATTACAATAAAGTAATTTAATGTTGAGGTAAATATTGATAAATATTGAGGTAAATATTGGGGTAATATTAGATAAATATTGGGGTAAATATTAAATAAATGTTGAGATAAATATTGATAAATATTGAGGTAAATATTGGGGTAATATTAGATAAATATTGGTGTAAATATTGGGGTAATATTAGATAAATATTGGGGTAAATATTAAATAAATGTTGAGGTAAATATTGATAAATATTGATAAATGTTGAGGTAAATATTGATAAATGTTGAGGTAAATATTGATAAATGTTGATAAATGTTGAGGTAAATATTGATAAATATTGATAAATATTGGGGTAAATATTGATAAATGTTGGGGTAAATATTGATAAATGTTGGGGTAACTTGTCAGTAATTCCAAAGTAACTTTAAACAGGTTACTTGTTAATTATCTCCTGATTACTGTGAAATCTGCGGAGCTGTAAAATAAAGTGTTATTAAATGAAAGCCAACCAAACAAAATGATTTCAGCTATTTTAATTTATCATCATTTCTATTCCTGATTTTAAGATCTCATTATTTGTAGTCTTATTGCGTGTCTGTGAGTGCGTGTTAAATACAGAAAGAGAAGTTTAAAAAGTGTGTCGGAGTGCCGGACCTGTCTGGAGCTCTGCAGCGGGGTTCGGTGCAGCAGCAGTCGGACTCTGGAGTCTCTCTGAGCGGCGGAGCAGCAGCTGAAGGAGGCGCTGAGGGAGAGGAGGAGCAGGAGGAGGCGCGAGGAGGAGAGCATCTTCATCACCTGTCTGTCGGTCTGTCTGCGGGTCTGAGGGTCTGAGGGTCTTCTGGGTCGGTCCCCTCAGAGCGGCTCTTATACAGCCTGCTGACGTCACTGCCCGCCGTCTGTAGGGGGTGACTGATGATGATGATGATGATGATGATGATGTTTCCACCGCCTTTAGTGAAATGATCCGTTTTTCTCTCCTTCCTGCTGCTCGATTGAGTTTCTCAGCCTAAGGCTCGCGGACCCCCCAGAGGGTCGCTGGGCGCTCACACAGGGTCCCCACATTCATGTCTCTCATTCTGTCCTGTGATTGGTCGATATCGTGTCCCTGTTGTTCAACACAAACAGACAGACTCTGACTGATGATGGTTATCGTTAATATGTCGGAGTTATTACCGTCCTTCACCGACCGTTTATCGGAGACCTTCGGCCTGTGTGACGATCAGCCGCCTGATTACCAGAAAACAGACGCAATATTCCAAGAAGTCGAGAATATTAACCGAAAAAAATCTTATTGTGGTCATTTTGTGTCTCTTTGTGGTCGTTTTGTGTCTCTTTGTGGTCGTTTTGTGTCTCTTTGTGGTCGTTGCATGTCTCTTTGTGGTCGTTTTGTGTCTCTTTCTAGTTGTTTTATGTCTCTCTGTCATAATTTTGTGTCTCTTTGTGGTTGTTGTGTGTCTCTTTGTGGTTGTTTTGTGTCTCTTTGTGGTTGTTGTGTGTCTCTTTGTGGTCGTTTTGTGTCTCTTTGTGGTTGTTTTGTGTCTCTTTGTGGTTGTTGTGTGTCTCTTTGTGGTCGTTTTGTGTCTCTTTGTGGTTGTTTTGTGTCTCTTTGTGGTTGTTGTGTGTCTCTTTGTGGTTGTTTTGTGTCTCTTTGTGGTTGTTGTGTGTCTCTTTGTGGTCGTTTTGTGTCTCTTTGTGGTCGTTGTGTGTCTCTTTGTGGTTGTTTTGTGTCTCTTTGTAGTTGTTTTGTCTGTTTGAAGTCGGTTTATTTCTCTTTGTGGTTGTTTTGTGTGTTTTTGAGGTAATTTTGTGTCTCTTTATTGTCGTCTTTTGTCTCTGGTATTTTTTTGCTGTTTCTGGTCCTTTTGTGTCTCTTTGAGGTCATTTTGTGTCTTTTTGTGGTCGTCTTTTGTCTCTTTATGGTATTTTTTTGGTCCGTTTGTGGTCCTTTTGTGTCTCTTTGTGTTCTTTTGATTGACTTTCCAACATTAGATGTTTACGGTCACTTCAGAGGTTCTGGTCCAGGGGCCCGCGGGGTCAGGGGACCCCTGACTGTACCGGGTACCCGTACCCGGTACCTGTTCAGTGTTCCGTCCATGATCTAACTTCTATGACTATGACTGTTGATGAATGTCAAATGGTCAGTGAAGCATCAACTCTGTGTTTAAAATAGTGTTTCCTGTCCCGTTTCTTTTTGTCACCGGAGTGGGCGGAGTCTGTCGCTGTGTTGACGCCAGCTGTTGGTCGTCACCGATGTGGTCCTGCTGCCTGCAGGTCTGTCATCGGAACACTGTTTACCTGCTGACACAGACCGCCGAATGGTTATCACACCTTTTATCTTTGCTCACAGATGTCTCCACAGCTTCTTATTGTTTTTCCTTTAATGAGTTCCTCCTCTGTGTTTGCTCGTTAAATAATGTGAACTCCATCACATCACCTGACGCACAGCTGCTGACACACCAACAGAACAGCAGAGACTTTGCTCCTACTTAGTAGAGCTTGGTTCTAGTCGGCGGAGCCTGGTTCTGTCTGGTTCTATAGAGTTCAGTTCTAGTCAACAGAGTTTGGTTCTAGATGCTGGAGTTTATTTCTAGACAGAAGAACTTTGTATTGGTTTGGTTCCAGATGATAGAGTTCTAGTCAGTAGAATTTACTTTCGTCTTCATCTTGTCACAGTTTGAGAGAAATAACTGAGTGAATGTACGGACTCCTCACACAGTCTGGATGTTTCTGTGTTCCACTGAGAACATTTGAAAGTCTTTTTATTTCAGCTCCTATGAACTCCCCGTTGAGGTCCTAATGTTCAGTAATGTGTTGAGTCAGTGGGAGTCTCAGTAATGAAGCTTCAGCTTCCAGTTGAAACACTAATCACAGCTCCTCGCTGTGAGCATCAACACACACAAACAGCTTCACTCTGATTTCATCAGAAACTCTTTCACACATCGACGCGTCGCTGTTTACAACATTTACAGAAGTGTGATGTCACCGTCCTCCGATTAACCAATCACACTGCACCTCTGCCGATGACGCTCCGAGAGGAGCTCTGCGATTGGCTGACCGGTTACCTGAAGGGCGCCAGCACAGGTGACACATCGCAGACGAGACAAAGGAGTCAGCAGCTGTCGTGTCTGTTCGCCTGATCAGGTGACTCACCTGGAGTCTGACTGCACCTTGATGATGTCATGAGTTCACCTGGATCAGGATTCTCACGCAGGTGAATGTAGACGTGTGGAGTTTATTTGTGCAGAACCCAGCTTGTTTGATACTCAGGTGTGTGTTGTCTCTTCTGCAACCGACGGTTACCCACAATGCCCCTCTCTGTGTAGAACAACCGAGGTGTTTAGAAGTCCAGCAGCCCTCGCCGTTAAAGAACAACTTCACTGAGAGACCAAAACTTTTCTGGTTGTTGCCCATGGCGACGGCCAAATGGGCCAAAAGACACATTTTCTCAAAGAGGACAGCATTCTAACTAAATATGGACACTATTCTCCCACAATGCAATGCACTAAGGAAATGGAGGTGCTGCTCAAACTAAAAATCAGGAGGCAGAAGACACGATAAACCATCACCTGGTAACCATGGCAGCATCACCACCTGTCTCCTGTAACCTAGCAACCACAGAGGGTCGTCTCCGGCTGCGGTGACCCGTCAGGACCGACCGGGAGGAGGCGGGACATCAGCCGTCAGGTGGCTGACAGCAGACGACGGGACACATTTCACACCTGTCCAACACTGTTACCACGGAGACGACCCCCGTGACTGGTCGGAGTACAGCGGCCGTGTGATGCTGACAGCTGATTGGTTCAGCCTGTTGATGTGAGTTAGAGGAGAGACGCCACGATGCTGCACACAGACGATGAACTTCACTTTATAGTCAAGAGGCCTTTATTTTGAAAATCTACTGGACCTAAAGCCCCATTCAGTGTACCTGAGCCCACAACCTTCTCTCCTTCCCTTCTCTCCTTCCCTTCTCTCCTTCCCTCCTCTCCTCCTCCTCTCCTTCTCTCTTTCCCTTCACTCCTCCTTCAGTCCTCCTCCTCTCCTCCTGTCCTTCCCTTCTCTCTTTTCCTCCTTTCCTTCCCTTCTCTCCCTTGCCTCCTCTCCTTCCTTTCTCTTCTCCTCCTCTCCTTCCCTTCTCTCCTTGCCTCCTCTTCTCCTCCTCTCCTTGCCTCCTGTCCTTCCCTTCTCTCCTCTCCTCCTCCTCTCCTTCCCTCCTCTCCTCTTCCTCTCCTGTCCTCCTTTCCTCCTCTCCTCCTCCTTTCCTGGCTTCCTCTCCTGGCCTCCTCTCCTTGCCTCCTCTCCTCCTCCTCTCCTTCCCTTCCCTCCGCTCCTTCCTTTCTCTCCTCCTCCACTCTTCCTCTCCTCTCCTCCTCCTCTCCTTCCCTCTCCTCCTCTCTTTCCTTTCTCTCCTCCTCTCCTGGCCTCCTCTCCTTGCCGCCTCTCCTTCTCTCCTGGCCTCCTCTCCTCTCCTCCTCTCCTGGCCTCCTCTCCTCTCCTCCTCTCCTTTCCTGGCCTCCTCTCCTCCTCCTCTCCTCCTCTCCTCCTCTCCTTGCCTTCTCTCTTCCTCTCCTGGCCTTCTCTCCTCCTCTCCTCTCCTTCTCTCCTGGCCTCCTCTCCTCCTCTCCTCTCCTCCTCCTCTCCTTCCCTCTCCTC